>NC_137802.1:67211157-67381788 GCF_963383645.1 Muscardinus avellanarius
ACAAGATAATAACTTGAAAAATTACATTACACACTGGGGGTAATGGCAATGAGTACAGGGTACAGGGTAGTGGTACTTATTATATGCCAACTGTCTGATCCTCACAAAACCAAACGGATCATAGCAGATATCGGTGGATTTCCACCAACTTAAGCAAGTACCACTGCAACGTGGCTGCTGGCTTGAGGCAATAGCTTTAATAGAGCAGGTTAACACAGCTTATGGCATGGGAGCAGCTACTGGTTGGCAAATGCTTTCTTTTCAATGGTCCTCAAGATAAAGGATCTGAAGCAATTTGCATTTATGTGAGGCAGCAGTAAATATCCACAGCTGTGTCCTAGGGCTGTGTTAATTTTTCTGTTCTCTGTCTCGGGGGGATATGGACGTCTGGATGTTTCATAAAACATTACATTGGTCTGCTGCATGGATGGCATCGTGCTAATTGGACCTAATAAGCAAGAAGTACAGTGCTCCGAATGTCTTGGAAGGATACATGTTCTCCAGAGGGTAAGGAAGGGCAAAAATTCAGTAGTCTGTTACATCCGTAAAGTTTTAAGGAATTTGCTGCTTTGAGACATGGCAGGAAATTTCATATAAAGTAAAGGAAAAGCATTGTACCTTGGGTCTCTGACCACATACTGCAGGGCCCTGGAGCTGCTAGCCTGACAGAATTGTGGAATGGCTTCTTAAAATTGCAGCTAAAGCATCATACTGGAGAAGACATCATAGGAGCATGGGGTGTGTATTAGTCAGCTTTTCGTTACTATAACAAAATACGCGCAGCAGCTAATTTACAGAGAGAAGAGACTTATTAGCTCACTGTTTGGCAGGTTTAATGTCCAAGATTGGGCAGCTCTACTGATTTGGCCTCTGGTGAGAAGGGAGACAGCCACACATCATGATGCAAGTGTGTGGAGGCAAGAGGTTAATGTCGAGAGAAAGTGAGAGAGAGGAAGAGGGAGAGGGAGAGGGAGAGGGAGAGGGAGAGGGAGAGAGAGAGAGAGAGAGAGAGAGAGAGGAGAGAAGTCAAACTCAAGCTATTTTTTTTGGTGGTGGTGGTGGTACTAGGGATTGAGGCCAGGGACATTCTACCACTGAACTAAACCCTTAGACTTATTTATTTATTTATTTATTTATTTATTTATTTATTTGTGGTACTGGGGTTCCTGGAAACCCTTCTACCTCCGGGCTACACTCCCAGACCCATTTTTATACTTTTTTTATTTGGAAACAGGGTCTCTTAAGCCAGCACGGCTGGCTTCGAACCTGCGCGATCCTCCTGTCTCCGCCTCCCAAGCGCGGGGATGACAAGCGTGCGCCACCACGCCCGCCTTGCCCTTTTTTATTTTTAAACTGGGTCTCACGAAGTTGCTGAGGCTGGCCTCAAAACTGTGAGCCTCCTGTCTCTCAAAGACTTGGGATTACAGACATTTACCACTATGCCTAGCCAAACTCGGGCATTTGAAACAATCCTCTTGCAAGAACGACCAAAAAGTCCCACAAGAACTACCTGTTGAGGTCACACCCCCGGTGACCTAAAGATCCCCCACCAGGCCCCACCTCTTAGATTCCCACGACTCCCCAAGAGTGCCTCCCTAGGGGCCAAGCCTTTAACACGTGGGCCCCGAGGGGACATTCAAGACTGTCATTTTGGCTCTGGTCCTTTTTTTAAAAACTGTTCTACTGCCTCATTTGCTTTTCTAATTACTAAGTTCTATGCTTTTTTTTTTTTTCTTCAGAAAGCTTTCTCATTCACAACAGTGTTTTTTTTTCTCTCTCTCTCTCTCTTTTTCTTTGTTTTTTTTTTTGTGAGTCTGGGGGTGGAACCCAGGTGCATTCAACCTCCGAGCTACACCCCATCCCCTGCGTTTTATTCCTTATTTTGAAAGAGTCTCACTGAGCTGCAGAGGCCTCACTAAGTAGCTGGGGCCGGCAGCAAACCGCGATCCTCCTGTCTCAGCCTCCCAGGTGCTGGGATCACAAACATGTGCCACCACGCCTGACTTCTGTTTTTTCAATCAAACATTATAGCAGTTTTACCCAATGCTTTTTTAAAGGTTGAATTTTGTTTATGTTTGTTTGTTTGTTTACTTATTTATTTATTTGTACTGGGGATTGAACCCAGGAACATTCTACCTCTGAGTTATACCCTCAGTCTTTCTTTCTTTCTTTCTTTCTTTCTTTCTTTCTTTCTTTCTTTCTTTCTTTCTTTCTTTCTTTTTTTTGTGGTACTGGGGGTGGAACCCAGGGGCTTTCTACCTCTGGGTTATACTCCCAGACCTATTTTATATTTTATTTGGAAATAGGGTCTCACTAAGTTGCTGAGAGCCTCACTAAGTAGCTGAGGCTGGCTTTGAACCTGTGCGATCCTCCTGTCTCAGCCTCCCAAGCGCGGGGATTACAAGTGTGCGCCACCACGCCCGGCTCTCTGCCATTTTTGGACATTGCTTTTTTTCCCGTATGGATTTTTGAACTAACTCATCAAGTAAAAAAATCACTTGTGTGGATTCTAGTTGCGATCATGCTATGTTTACATATTAAGATAAAGAGAATGCATGTATTTTCAAGGTTCAGTCTTACCATAGAAGAATATTATCCAAGCCCTTTTTTTGTTCCTTCTATGAAGTTTTCTAATTTTCCTTATATATACTTTCTTAGATATATTTGAGTATTTTATCATTCCTGTTGTACTTGTGAACAGCATCCATTTTTCTATTTGATTTTTGAATTGGTCATTGCTAATGAATAGAAAAGGTATTGGACCTTGTATGTTGACTTTAAATTCAGCTTAATTCTATTTGTTCTAATGGCTTTTCAGTTGAGTCTTCTGTTCTCTAGGCTGATAATCATTGTGTGCAAATAGTGACAGTTTCTCTCTCCTTTACCAATATTTATGCCTTATTTTATTTCCGCATTGCACTAGCTTATACCTCTGCCATAATGTTAAATGGTAGAAATTACGGCATTTAAATGTTCATTGAAACTGTTTTTAGTGGGAATTACTTTATTATGTGACTATTAAGAATGATATTTGTGTTTGGCTTGCTATAGTGGGAAGGAAACTTCACCAGTTTGAAAAAAATTTTTTTTCTAGATTCCATCAATCTTTTATCATTAAAATGGTTTCATTCTAGTAAAAGTCTCAATGGAAACAGAAGGGGTGTGCTCAATAAACCAGTAGATTTAGCCAGTAGAGCTCAAACCTTCTGTCTTAGTCTATTTGTGCTGCTATAAAAAAACACATCTATACTAGAGACTGGGTAATTTGTAAAGAACAGAAATTTATGTCTTACAATACAGTTCTGGAGGTGGGGGAGTAAATCCAAGGTCAAGATACTGACCAATGCCAGGACCAGGACCTTGGTGAGGGCTGCTTTCTGCTCCCAAGATGGTGCCTGGCTGCTATGTCCTCCCTTAGCAGAAGGCAGAAGAGCAAGACAGCTTCAGCTTCGGGCCCTCGAAGAGGGTGTTGATCCTATTCAGAGGGCGGAGCCTTCATGACCCAACCACCTCCCAAAGGCCACATCCGGGAAATTGTTGTTTTTTTTTTTCCATATTATTTTATTGGTGCCATGTAATTATACATCACAGCAAGATTCAAAGTGATATGTTCATATATGCATGTGTCATTTGTTGTTTTTGCCTCTGTCTCCTACCCCACTCCCTCTTTTCCTTCCCCATACACATTGGTGAGATGGGTAGTGATACGTTCCCGTATGGATAGAACCTTATTTGAACTGTTTTCCCCTCACCTCGCTCCGCCAATCCCCTTCCACAGTTCCAGGGGTCACTCTCCTCACTGGACTGAAGTCTCTTTAGTGTTCTGTTTTCTCTCTGGCTTCCACGTATGAGAGAAAACATAGGACCCTTGGCTTTTTGAGGCTTGCTGCTTTCACTTAGCATAATACTCTCTAGTTGCATCCATTTTCCTGAAAATGACATACTTTGCTTCTCGATGGCTGAGTAGAATTCATCGTGGGATTGATTTTGATGCGATTTTGGGAGGGCACACTATGGTCCACACCACCTTCCCGTTCAGTGGCCATCTGAGTGCTTGATGAAGGTGGTCACAAAGTCGATTCATTTTTACTCCTGAGAAAAAAAGGAAAATATCACTCCCCACTAGGACCTTGAATTCTGCAAAATGAAATTGTCATAATTTTTCCAAGTTTTCACATTCTTTTTTTTTTTTTTTTGGTGGTACTGGGGATGGAACCCTTCTACCTCCGGGCTACACTCCCAGACCTATTTTATGTTTTATTTGGAAACAGGGTCTCTTAAGCCAGAGAGGCTGGCTTCGAACCTGTGCGATCCTCCTGCCTCCGCCTCCCAAGCGCGGGGATTACAAGCGTGCGCCACCACGCCCGGCAAGTTTTCCCATTCTTAATGAAAAAGAAAAAAACTCTTTCAATACTCAAATGATCAGAATGCTCCTTCCTTTAATGCTTTAATATAAAAATTACATTAATGTTTTCCCCAATATTGAACCATCCTTTAATTCCAAAAATAAATTAAACTTAAGTGTAATATATTATTCTTTTAATGCACTGACAAATTTGACTTTTCATCATACTTTTTGCCTCTGATTTTTAATAATGAACCCTGGATTTTTTTTTTTTCATTTTTGGGCTCTACTGGGCTTGGTATCAGGTCATAAAATTAATTCGGAACATTTTAATTTCCTTCTATGTTCCTGAATAGTTTATATGTCATCAGAATCCACTGTTCGTGAAGGCCTAGTAGAACGTACTCGTGAACTCCTTAGGGCTATAATCTCGAGCTGTAGTCCTGTTTGACATCAGATTGGATCCTTGCCCTTCCTCTGCTCCACTCCGTATTTTGGGGGAGTGCTTGTTCAGGCTGGCTGGCCCTCTGATCTTCAGATGGATTGGCCAATGGGAGGTACTCTTGGAAAATGGGGGAGAAGCAAAGGAAAGAAGTTCTTTCTGTTTTGTTGTTTTCCCCTGCTTTGGGTAGCATCCCTGACAGCAGCTGCATCCCTGTCGTCCATCACCATTTGAAGCCTCTCTCTTGTGGGTCCAGCTCCCAGGAACCGCCCTGGCTACAGGTGCTGTTTCTCTTTGTCTTTATAGCTTTTGACTGTTGCTAGGCAACCCTATTCAGTTCCTGGCTCCACCTTCAGTTATGTAACCAATTCCCTGTATTAAACTCCCTTAGACTGAGATACCTAGATTTCTACGTTCTAGATGGTTTCTGACTCATATAGACCTTGATTTAATATCTCCTTAAATCAGTTTTGATCATTTATTTTTCTCTTTTTCTTAAAATAATTATGTGTTGTCAAAATATTAGTTGTGTAAATTTATGGGGTAGAAAGTGATGTTATGATTCTCCAAAACAAGGGGGAATGATTAAATCAAGCTAATTAACCTATCCATCACGTCAAGTATTTGACATTTTTTAGTGACGGGAACATTGGAGATTTATTTCCTTAGCCATATTGAAATGTCATTTACTTTTTAAGGAGTCACCTATTTCATATTGACTCTCGTATTTGCTAGAACAAGGTTGTGCATAAAATTCGCCTATAATTTTTAAAATGGTTTTTGCTCCCGCAGTCACACCCCCCATTTCTGTTCCTAAAGTTGCTTATTTGTATGTGTGTGCATGTGTTTCATGATCAAACTTGTCAGACATTTGTCTACTTTATTAGTATTTCGCCGGTTACTCGACATAAATCCTTATTTAATCTTCGCTCCGACTTCACAAAGGAGGTTTATATTCTCAGGAAACGGCAGTAAAGAAAATCATTCCTCGACTTGCCCGGGGACCACAGGCCTGCTGAGCTGCAGCGCCGAAACTCGAACTCGGATCTGTCTGAATTCAAAGCCTGTGCTCTCCTCAAGTCCTTAAACCGCCGAGCGCAGTGCACGTGTCAGATTAAAAGGATGATCATAAAGAGGCTTGACATTTTCTACAAAGAATTTGGATTTCCTTTGTAATTGGGAGAGAAGTTAATTAAGCCTAAACAAATAATTATAATAAAAAATAACCCTGAAAGGAGAGGAAATTTCATAGCACCCTGCAAATAAGCCTTGGGAATGTTTATGAATGGGAGGCACACAATCTTGGCTAGCTCTGTCCAACTTTACCCTGGGTTCAGTAGTTGGTTGAGACCTTTGTCTCTCCTCCCGGACCAGGTTATTCCCCTACCTCCATTTTTTTTTGTACTGGGGACTGACCCCAGGGGCATTCTACCTTTAAGCTATACCCCTGGTCCTTTTTTTTTTTTAAACCTGGAAATAGGTCTCACCAAGTTGGCAGGGCTGGCTTTGAACCTGCGATCCTGTCTCTGCCTCTTAAGTACTGGATTTACAAGTATGTATCACTATGCCTGGCTCACTCCCAGCCCTTTAATTTTTAATTTTTATTTTTTGTGGTACTGAAAATTGAACCCAGAGACATTCTACCTCCGAGCCACACCCCCAACCTTTAAAAAATTTTTTTGTTCTGAAACAGGGTCTCACTATGTTGATGAGAGTTTTGCTAAGTTGCCAAGGCTGGTTTGGAACCTGCAACCTTCCTGTCTCAGTGTCTCGAGTACTAGTATTTACAGGCAGGTGCCACCATTTTTTGTTTTGTTTTGAAATGGGGTCTCACTAGGTTGCTGAGAGTCCGTGTTGCTGAGGCTGGCCTGGAGCCTGCAAACCTCCTGTCTCAGCCTCCCAAATATTGGTATTACAGGCCTGTGCCACCACACCTGGCTGTAGTTCCTCTTTAGAGTGGATATTTCCCAGACAGGTGAAGATCGTGCCCTCTAGGTACTTTTCCTGGCACTGTTGAATGAGCTGTGTTTTGGGAAGTGGCCACTTTGCCCTGTCTAGCATAGCTGATAGGCTTGGAAATTCCACTCCCTTCTTCCTCCAAAGGACGTTCTCAGAATGGCTTGGCAGCACTGAGATTGTGCCCTATGGGGACTGGACTGATCCCCACCGGCAGTGTAGCTTGCCCGATCTCCTTGGTCGAGGCAACCAGAGAAGGATCACGTTCTTTCTCATCCTGCTTCCTGCCGGGCCCTGTGCTCTGCTTCTGATGGCAGAAGAGCCCTGAAACCTCCCTAAAATAGCCTCCTGCTGGAAAGAGGTTATGCAATGCACACCGCGGCGCGCATATTGATTTCTATTTTTGGTTCTTATCAAGATTTATTTTCCATCCCTTCAGGTAAATAGTGACCTTGGACTCACCGCCTTCCATATTTGCAGCCTGGGTCAATGAATCTCCGTATTGACCTCCGGGCCATCAATAGCTGCTTATTGTTGAGATATTTCAATGTCAATAACTGGCCCCATGGAGGTGGGAGGGGAACCCAGCAGCTAAAAAACCAATCCCTTTCTTCCCCATTGTGATCTTGGCACAGAAGGGGTTGGTTCTAAGAATTGATTACCTCGCCTACGGGGCCGTGGGGGAAAACAGACTCCGGAGCTTCTCCAAGGGAATTTTCTCAGAGTGACTCTCCATTCCCAGGGAAGGGGAGGGATACCTGTGTGTGCTCTGTCACTGTTCCTATGCCCGGTGTCAATGCCAGTCCCTCAAGGGCATCCAAGACTTGAGAAAGAGATCCCTGGTTACCTGAACCGTTCTTGGCCTGCCCAGACAACTTACCTGGTAGGCGATCAGGCGGGCTGCTATATATAGTGAGAAGAGCTGATGTTTTGGCATTGAACTCTCCTAGAGGCAAGTCCTGACTTTGTTATCAACAAGCTTCTACCTGTGCAAGGGTGAAGCTCCCTACCTGGTTGGGAAATTAGAGATTCTGTCTTGAGTGACCGGAACCTAATAGGTGTTTCCTAAATCCTGGCCTGGTTATTTTGTTACTCTTCTCATTGCTAAACTGAGAGATGGTGACACCACCCGGATCCCAGTTCTCATCTCCCGACACCTCTGCTCTATGTACTTATTCCTGTTTGCTATTCACAGCAAGATTTAAGCCGGGCGTGGTGGCGCACGCTTGTAATCCCAGCATTCGAGAGGCTGAGACTGGAGGATCACGGTTCGCGGACAGCTTCAGCTACTTACTGAGGACCTCTGCAACTCAGTGAGACCCGGTTTCAAAATAAAGAATAAAAACTAGGGCAGGGGGTGTAGCTTGGAGGTCGAATGCCCCTGGGTTTCATCCCCAGACCCACACACACACACACAAAAAAATAAAATAAATAAAATAAATAAAGATTTAAAAGCCCATACTCTCTTGCTGGGTGTGGTGGTGCATGCCTGTAATTTCAGTACTTGGGAGGCTGAGACAGGAGAATTGTAGGTTTGAGGCCAGCCTTAGTGATTTAGAGAGATTCTGTTTTAAAATAAAAATAATCAACAGGAAAGGAGGTGAAGGTTGAAGGTAGAGTGCCTCTGCGTTCAACTCCCAGTACCAAAAATAAAAGTCTACACTTTTCTTTCAAATACTGTGCATATTTTCACCAGCCCCTCTTTTTAGCTACTGCCTGCTTCCGGACCACCTTGGTGCACCTGGCCTGGCCTGGATGTTCCAGCGGGCAGGGCTGAGCCTGGGTGGAGATGTCTGGACGCTGGGCTGGCTGGGCTCCTTACCCACCAGTGGCTAGCACTGTTCTCCTCCCTCAGGGTGAATGCTGCACCTTGCTGTCCCTATTTGCTTTCTGGTACCCCAGCAGCCTGGTGACAACACTCCTATCTTCCTGGATCCTGTACTGCTCAACTTGTAAGCGCAGCCCTGGGTGTGATGGAGAAGGAGGAACTGAAGGCAGCCCTCTGCCGTGCCTGGGCCTAGCCAGGCCTCCTAGCCAGGCCTCCTAGCCAGGGCAGTTTCTTGTCCTTGTGTTAGTGAATAGACGCTCGCGTTCAGGTGGGAGAGGATGCCGGGCAAGGGAGGAACCCCAGGGTGGGCATCGCCCAAGCCCGGCCTCACTGGGTGTTCTAACAACCCTGAGAAGCAGCCGGGCAGCTGTAAACTTATTTTACAGTCCAGAAAAATAGAGGCTCAGAGAGTTTAAGAGCTGAGATTTGACTCTAGTCTTGGGCATCACTGAGCATCTGTGTTGAAGGAAGGATTTTGGAGACAGAAGAGAGGGAGGAAGGGGACATTCAGGCATCTGACTTGGCTGGAGAGCTGGCGCAGATGCCCTTGGAGTCCTGACTGGGACCAGGATCCAAAATTCTAAGAATAGAAGAAGGATACACCGGTGTTGCTTACGACCGTTTCCTGGCCCGCAGCTCAGCCCTCGAAGCCCGGTTCTCCCTCAGAGGAGAGTTCACCAACCACAGGTCAGCTTTGGGTCTGTTCCAGATCTTCTGCCTCTAGACACTGCCTCATGCTGCCAAAAATTTAAACTTCAAAGCAAACATCCCAAACTCAGAATACTCAGGCTGATGTGTGAATTTGCATATGCAAATTGCCATTGCTGCTCTTCCTCCAGTCCCCTCCCCACCCAGCAGAAAGTAAAGCAACATATGTTAGCAGGTGGTGGTCCTTTCTAATGCTGACAAAGCTTCAGGGCAGAAGCAGAAGTTTATGTTTCCTTCCTTCCTTCCTTCCTTCCTTCCTTCCTTCCTCCCTCCCTCCCCTCCCCTCCCCTTCCCTCCCCTCCGCTTCCCTCTCTCTCTCTCTCTCTCTCTCTCTCTCTCTCTCTCTCTCTCTCTCTCTCTCTTCTCTTCTCTTCTCTTCTCTTTTTCTTTTTGGGTACCAGGCATTGAACCCAAGGACTACACCCCCAGCCCTTTTTATTTTTTCTATTTTGAAAGAAGGTCTCACTAAGTTGCTGAGACTGGTGTTGAACCTGCAGTCCTCCTGTCTCAGTCTCCCAAGGACTGGGATTGCCGGCGTACACCACCATGCCTGAATCATTAATTTCTTTATGCATTTACTCCACAAACTTGTGCTGCCAGTGTCAGCTGGGGCTCTAGGACCTAAACAGGAAAGATGGAAAATACAATGTTTGTTCCAATGAGTTCCAAGTGACTGTAGATGTGTAGACATATAGAGGTATAATGTATGCACATATGCATGTGGTCATGTGCATACACCGCGCGTGTGTGTTTGTGTATGTACGTGTGCTATAACACTAGCTGCAGGGCACCTGCCCTTGAGGAACCTGAAGTTCAGGAGAGAACACAGACATGCAAACAATTACGAGATAGTACGAAAATAGATTTAATGTAGGCAGGATCAAAGGAAAGGGGAGCCTCGGATAAGAAGCGCCCAGGGCTACTGGGGAAATTGGGAAATACTTCAAGGAGGAAGACAAGCGGGCCAAGTGAGCGGCTCCCAGGCTGACAGGAGCGCAGGAGCTGCCCGGCATAAGAGGCACACACTTGCTTAATCATTATTTATTAGGACATCTGCTTCTGGTTGGAATGGATTTTTGCTCCCAGTTAGACTTTAGGAAGTTGCAAGAGACCACCATGCTGCCTTCTATGGTAAAAACTGAAAACAAGCGGGGTAAGCTACCTAATCGGCTCTTTTAAACTCCATCAGGTGACACAAAATCACAAGGTCTTCCTAGGACAGAAGAGCCCTCTGGCTATGGGGATGGCAGGGGGAGGGATAAGCCCATCATGCATTGGGGTAAGGAAACACAAGCCAAACTTTAACAAACGTTTAGTAGATTTATATTTGGTAGAGCTCAGCCACACCTTCCCATTCTTTCCCAGGTGTTTGGCAGTGATGGAGCAAGACAGGATATTTGAGGAATATCAGGAATGAGTGAGAAAGCAGGGTACAGAGGGATCCCCCAGGGCACAAAGCCAGGGGTGTAGCTGGAGAGCCATAGCGCCCCAGTGGATCCCAAACCCAACATCGGAGCTCTAGAGCTTTGCTGAAAGAAGTCCTGAGCCACCCCCAAAACTTTGAAGTCCAGGGTGAACCCCGGCTGTCCCTGAAGCTGCGGCGTCGCTCGGGCTCAGCTCAACCGTACATTAAGTTGACTCAGCCTCCTGCCTCAGTGAGTAATTATGTACTTTCGTCCCTACTGTTCTTTTATACACAATGTCTGAAATATAATTAAGAATTACAAAACACTTGATGAAGCAGGAATGCGGCACCCTATAATCAAGGGGGGGGCACCGAAGCAGAGCTACAGCCACCCCCACTTGCAAAGGACCAGCAAGAACTCCAAGGCGACAATTTTAAACATTTTCGTGGGTCCAGGTGAGAGGTGAGCGGTGTGTATGATAGATGGTAAATTTTCACATCAAACAACGGAGGAGAGACAAAGGGCCATTCCAACATCGAAGTCTACTGTCGTCAATGCAAGATTTGCCTAATGGGCTTAATAGCAGACTGAACACAGTAGAAGAATGGACCAGTGACCTTGGAGATGGGTCAGGAGAAACCATCTGACTTATAGCAGAGAGAGAAAATAATAGCAAACTGAACAGATCATCTGATTCTCCCACAGAGATGGGAGTACCAACATAATTTAAGAATCCCAGAGGAGCTGACAGAAATTGCAGCAGAAAATATATTTGGGTTTTACCCTCCTACCCCCCTTCCTTCCATTTCCTTCCTTCCTTCCTTCCTTCCTTCCTTCCTTCCTTCCTTCCTTCCTTCCTTCCTTCCTTCCCTCTTTCGTCTATACTACCTTCCTCCCTTCTTTCCCCATCTTTCTCTTCTAGGGATTGAACCCAGGCATGCTGTCCCTCTGAGTTATACCCCCCTATAACTTTTTCTTTCTTTCTCTTTTAAATTGAAGTGCATTCTCAGTGTGGAGGTTGTCCTCGCAGGAACCTGCGATTCCCCTGTCTCAGCCTCCCAAGGACTGGGATTACAGGTGTGCACCACCACTCCTGGCAAGAGAGAGCAAATTTGAACAGGCAATTGTGAAGAATATTCCACAACTGATTAAAGACATTAGCACACAAGCCCAGGAAGTGGAATAATCTCCCATCAGTAAAAACATGCACGGCGCATACTCGGCTGCAGCGAGTCAAACTGTTGAAAACCAACAGGAGAAGCTTGAAAGTCACCGATTAAGACATGCAAAAACATTAAGAGAAAAACCGTTAAATAAAAAAGGGGTGCAGAAAACAATGAAATGATATCTTTATCATATTAATAACAGAAGTTTCAAATTCTGAATCTAGAAATTTATGTGCAGGTGAAAATACAATTCCTTCTTTTTTTGTGTGTGTGATACTGGGGATGGAACCCAGGGATTCTATCTCTGAGCTACACCTCCTGCCCTATTTTTTTATTCTTTATTTTGAAACGGTCTCACTGAGTTGCCAAGGGCCTCACTAAGTAGCTGAGGCTTCAGCAAACCACGATCCTCCAGTCTCAGCCTCTCGAGTACTGGGATTACAAGTGTGCTCCACCATGCCTGGCTATAAAAATACAATTCACAGTTTGCCCCCCCCCCACCCCCCCGCAGACCTTCCTCAAAAGACAAGCTAAAAGTTTTCTGGGCTTTCAGGGAAATCATACCAGATGGAAACCTTGACCTGTGGAAGAAACAAAGAGTGCCCAAATGTGTAAGTCTAACTTAAAAATTTGCATTTATGTTTTATGTAAATATAATTCAAAGTTTACATAGAAGACTATTAGCTAACATACAAATGACTCCATTTTGTGGCATTTATTTCGAAGGTAGAAGTAAACTATGTAATGGTAAGAGCACATTATGTAGCAGTAAGAGTTTTACATTGTTTATAAAGCAGTACAAAATTATTTGAAAGAAAACTATGTTGAGGATGCAAATTATAGCCTAGAGCGACCATTAAAAATTATCATAAAGAAGTATTACTGAAAAGCCAATAGAAAGGACAAAATGGAATGCTGAGAAATAATTAATCCAAAAAGGAAGTAGGGAAGTGGAACAAGGGGGCAAGAAAGGGGACACACAAGAAGCCACTATTGAAAGTAGATTAAATTCGATCAGATCAAGCCGGGCGTGGTGGCGCACGCTTGTAATCCCCGCGCTTGGGAGGCAGAGACAGGAGGATTGGCGCAGGTTCGAAGCCAGCCACGCTGGCGTAAGAGACCCTGTTTCAAAAATATAAAATAGGTCTGGGAGTGTAGCCCGGAGGTAGAAGGGCTTCCAGGAACCCCAGTACCACCAAAAAAAAAAAAAAAAAAAAAAAAAAAAAAAAAAAAATTCGATCAGATCAATCTTTCTGAAACTACCAATGGACCCGATTCAATTAAAAGGCAAACTTGGTCAGAATGGATAAAAGCAAGATCTAGCTATCTACAGATAGAAACATCAAGTGTCAGAAAGCTGGGATATCCGGGGGGCACTAAAGGAGATGTCTCCTAACCTTCTTTGCCTTTCTTCCTCCCTTCCTCCCTCTCTCTCACCCTACCTTCCTTTTTCCCTTCCAATTGGGGGCTGAATTCACACACATTCTACCTCTGAGCCCTTTTCACTGTTTGTTTTGAAACAGGATCTCACTAAGTTGCTGAGGGTCTTACTAAATTGTCCAGGCTGTCTTTGGACCTGCGACCCTTCTGTTTCAGCCTCCCAAGTACTGGAATTACAAGCATAGGCCACTATACATACCCTGCTTGTTTTTTTTTAATTTTTATTCCTTTGTTTCTTTGCAGTGTTGGAGATCAAACCCATGGCCTCCCACATGCTAGGCAAAAGTGCTCCACCACTGGGCCACATCCTTGGTTCCGTTTTATTTTGAATAAGGGGTGAATTTGTCAAAAGATCTTACAGCCTCAAATTTGTATGTACCTAATCACAGAAACTAAAAATTTGTAATGCAGACACTGACAGAACTAAAAAGAGAAATAGACAGTGGGTACTTGGAGTCATTAACGTGCCTTTATGGTTCATTGACATAGCAAACAGATAGCACATCAGTAAAGGGACAGCAATTCAAGAACACACTTCCTGTTCAAATGTATGTAAGTACTCACCAAGTCGGCCACATGCTGGACCAACCAGGAAAAAAGAAAGTCTCAGACTAAAACAATAAAACCTCGCAGAATATGTTCTCTAAGCATCACATAATTAAATCATAAATCAGTAGCATTAAGATTCGAGAAAAATCTGTAAATACTTGGAAATTAAGCAGTGTACTTCCAAATGATCCATTAGACACAGAGAATAATTAGAAAGCCTTTCGGATGGAATGCAAATAAAAATGTAATATCAGAAGTTGCGAAATGAAGCAAATTCAGTGTTTTAAGGGAACTTTGCAGGTGTGTGTGTGTGTATATGTGTGTGTGTGCGCGTGCGCACGTGCGTGCGTGACTGAGGATTGAACCCAGAAGTACTGGGATTAGACATGTGCCCCCACACTCAGCTAGGTTGTAATATAAAAAAAGAAAGGTTTAAAAGCCACCCAAGAAAGCCAGAGGAAAAAAAATTAAACCCAAACTGGATGAAAATGAAATAGGCAACGGAAAGCAATAAATAAAATCAATAAATAAAATCAATTAGGGTGGTCAAATAGCAAAAACAAAAAACAAACAAAAAAACCCCCCAGAAAACAAAAAAACAAAATCCCCCCAAGTCATGATTCTTTGGAAAGATGAGTAAAGTTAATGAAGTCCAGCCAAACTTACAGAGGAAAGAGGGAGAGAGAGCTCAGTTGCCAATATCAGATAGCAGCGAGACATTGGTGGGTACGGTGGCACACGCCATTATAATCTCAGTACTTGGGAGGTTGAGATAGGAGGATCCTAGGTTCGAGGGTAGCCTCAGCAGCTTAGTGAGACCCTGTTTCAAAATAAAAAATAAAAAGGGCTGAAGTCATCGATTCTGAGGTAGAATGTCCCTAGGCTTAATATCCAGTACCAAAAAGAAAGAAAGAAAGATAAAAAGAAAGAGAAAGAAAAAAGAAAATAAATAAGGAAACGTAATTGCTATAGGCTCCAGAGACAATAAAAGGATTATAAGGTAATGTTATTTTAAAAAGTATGTTAATACATTTGAGAGCTTGGATGAAATGGACAATTTTTTTTGAAAAACAATCTATTATAAGGAAATTGAAAATTTGAATGGCCTTGTATCAGTTATAGGAGCTGGAGTTAAAAATAAACCCTTCTCACAAAGATAGCGAGTTCTCGATTATATTACTGGTGAATTCTCTCAAACATTTAAGAAAATCATACTAATCTTTCAGATCTATATAGAGACAGAACACTCCTTTACTCATTTCGTAAAGTCAGTGTACCCTTAATGTCACAACTTGAAATACCTACACCAAAACAAAGAAATGTCAAGAAAAGAAAAATATAAACTAACATTATTCATGAGTTTAGGTGCAAAAATCCCCCAACTCCCCAAACAGAAGCCCCCACCCCAATTTAATCCAGTAATATTTTAAAATTATAATCTATCAGCAAGTGGGTTTATACCAAGAATGCAAGATTAATTTATCATTGAAAAATCAGTTAATATAGGTAATAATTTGACAGGGTTAAGAAAGAAAAACATTTGGCCATCTTTATAAACATAAGAAAAACATTTGACAAAAATCGGTGCTTATTTATGATAAAGAATTTTTTCAGCCTCCTAAAAATGGAAAACAACAAATCTTTTTTTTTTTTTTTTTTTTTTTTTTTTGCGGATCTAGGGATGGAACCCAGGGGCATCTACCTCCGAGCTATACCCCCAGCCCTACTTTTTATTCTTTATTTTGAATCAGGGTCTCACTGAGTTGCAGAGGGCCTCACTAAGTAGCTGAGGCTGTCCTCGAACCATGATCCTCCAGTCTCAGCCTCCCGAATGCCACCATGCCCGGCTGCATATCTCTTTAATGCCTTATTGATTTATTTATTGGTGGTACTGGGGTTCCTGGAAGCCCTTCTACCTCCGGGCTACATTTCCAGACCTATTATGTGTGTGTGTGTGTGTGTGTGTGTGTGTGTGTGTGTGTGTGTGTGTTTATACACACATACATACATATTATTTGGAAACAGGGTCTCTTAAGCCAGTGAGGCTGGCTTCGAACCTGCGCGATCCTCCTGTCTCTGCCTCCACAGCGCGGGGATTACAAGCGTGCGCCACCACGCCCGGCAATGCCTCTTTAATTTAATGAAGGACATATATGAAAAACCTAAAGCTAAAACATACTGAAATGCTTTTCCTGAGAGATTAGATAGAAGACAAGAACACCCAATCTTGCCACATCTATTGAGTCTAACACTCACGGCCTGGCCAGCGCGATAAAGCAAGAAAAAGAAATGAAAGCCACAAAAGCTAGAAAGAAAGAAGAAAACCATTTTTACTCACAGGTGACACTGCTGTAAATAGAGGGAATTCTAATGAGTTTAACAGTTCCTAGAATTGGTGTGTGAATTTAGCGAGATCTTAGGATACAAGGTCAAATATATAACATCCAATTATATTTTTTATGTGTCAACAACGAACAATTAGGGAATAACATTTAAAAACAGTATAATTCAAAATAGCCTAGGAAAAAATTCAAATACCCACAAATAAATATAACAAAATGATGCGCGAGACCTCTACACTGAAGATTCGGACCTTTGTTAAGAGAGGCTAAAGACCTAATGAGGGCCTGGGATGCGGCTCGGGCTGGAGTGCTGGCCTCGCACTGTGAGATGCTGAGTTCAGTCTCCACTTTGTGCCCGCGTGTGTGTGTTGGGGGAGCTAATTAAATGGAGAGATATGCCTCACTTAGATATTAAGAGTTAGGGTGTGTGTGTGTGTGTGTGTGTGTGTGTGCGCGCGTGTCGCAGTGGAGATCAAACCCAAGCACGTTCTACCTCTGAGCTACACCCTCCTATTTTTTTTTTTTTTAATTTTGAAACAGGGTCTCTATAAGTTTCTGAGAGCTTGCTAACTTGCTGAGACTGGCCTTCAACTTGTGATCCTTCTATCTCAGCCTCTAAAGTACTAGGATTACAGGCGTGCACCACCACGCCCGGCCAAGAGTCAGCTTTTTATTTTCTTCTTTTTTTTTTTTTTTTTTTTTTGCGATAGTACTGGGGATGGAACCCAGGGGCATTCTACCTCTGAGCTACACCCCCGGCCCTATTTTTTATTCTTTATTTTGAAACAGGGTCTCACTGAGTTGCAAAGGGCCTCACTAAGTAGCTGAGGCTGTCCAAGAGCAGTCTCCCCTCCCAGGTACTGGAATTACAAGCGTGGGGGTCCCTGGAATCCCTTCTACCTCCAGGCTACACTCCCAGACCTATTTTGTATACTCCCAGACCTATTTTTGTATACAGGGTCTCTTAAGCCAGCACGGCTGGCTTAGAACCTGCGTGATCGTCCTGTCTCCGCCTCCCAAGCGCGGGGATTACAAGCGTGCGCCATCACGCCCAGCTGAGAGTCAGCATTTTTAAGATGCCCATTCTCTCCAAATTGAACTGTACACTCAACAAGATCCTAATCAAAACCCCAAAGGCTTCTTCATAGACAGCGCCAAACTGTTCTCAAGATTTCCATGGAAATAAATAAGGATATAGAAGAGCCAGTCTTGCAAAACAACAATGAAGTTATAACCAAAAAAAGACATGTACAAGAATGTTCAGGGCAGCCATATTTCCATCATCAGATGTCCATCAATAGGAGAATAACAATGGAGTTATGTTCCATCCATACGGTGGGATGCACTCAGTGATGGGAGAAAGCTTTTTTTAATCAGTGATAAGGAAGGAAGGATGATTCTGATGTGTTCACAGGTCGGGGTCGCACACACGTGACCTGAGCACGCAGGCCCAGACACAGCACGCCTGAGGATTGCATTTTTACGACTGTCAAGAAGAGGCAAAGCAAACGGTGATAGACATTGGAAACATGCCTGCCTTGGGGGCGGGCGGTGCCGACTCGAGCGTTGAGAGACTGGCGGGGAGGTGTGGAGGTGACGATGCTCTATATTTTGATTTGGGAGTTGTCGCCTGGGCGCCGACAACTGCCCAAAGCCATCAAGGTCTTCCTTTTAGCTTATGTGGCTTAAACCTCAATATCAGAGGGAGAGGGAGGGAGAGAAAAAGGGGAAAGGCAGGAGGGCCGCGAAGGAGAAGGGAATCTTGGGAAACCCCAACCAAATGCGATAGGTAGACCTTTTTCACAGCCCGATTTGAGCCAGCCAACTGAAAAAAAACCCATTTTGAGATAATCAAGAAAAATTGATCACTGACCGGGTGGGAAAGGTATTGCTGTTGTTTTCACTGGGTATGAAGATGGCCTTGATGTTACTTCCTAGTAATGTCTATAGATGTACATTTGGACGAAGTGATATGATGCCTAGGATTTGTTTTAAAATGTTTTAAACAGGGTCGGGGAGAGGGCAGAGGGCACTGTGTTAATTGTTGAAACTGAATGAGGTGTACATGGTGTGCGCACACACGCGTGCACAGTACTGGGGCTGGAACCCACGGGCATTCTGAGCTATACGCCCCCAACTCTATTTTATTCTTGAAACAGGGTATCACTAAGTTGCTGAGGCTGGCCTCCAACCTGTGCTCCTCCTGTCTCAGCCTCCCCAGGACTGGAATGACAATCGTGAGCCACGACTCCCGACTCAGTTATCTCCGCCTTTGTGTCTCTTAACAATTTTCCATTAGAAATGTTAAAAATAAAGTTTTAAATGAAAGAATTATTAGCCATAGCTTAGACCACGTCATTGTTCTGTTCAAAAATCCTCCGGTGGCTTCTCCCTCGCGAGAAAATCCCGAATCCTTGCCACTTACTCGGAAATCTATTAACGGGTCATGAAATCAATCTAGTGGATCATGATTAGCATTTTTATCCCACGAACTAGAACAAAACGGCACAGAAAAGTAAAGAAAAATGCCCAGGGAGCTCTGCAGGTGACATGAAGACATGGGCTGCGATACAAATCTGGATGTGTGCGCGCTCACACGCGAGTGTGCGCACCATGTGTACTTTTTCAGTGTGCTGTGGTGAAAAAGATTAAAAAAAAACCCAGCCCTATATAATCTGCCCCCACCCTCTAACCATGTAGCTTTCCGCCTCGCTCCCCACTCCCTCCGCTCCTGCCTATACATCTTTCTGCTGAGCCTCCATCCCGCCAGGCTGTGCCCAGGCATCCCCATACCCCCAATCTTCAAATATGTCCTGGAGCACCTCTTCTTCAGACGTCCGCCCCCATCACCAGCATCGCTCGAGCTCCTTCCCAGCTTGGCGCCCTGGTCCGTGGTGCTCGGTGCCGGGTGGGTCCCCATTGATCCGTGGGTGGCTTGTCAAGGGCTCTCCCCGCCCTTCCCGGCACAGCAGCCCCGACAGCTAGCTCCCCCGAGCCACCACCGTGGCACCTCAGCACCCGGGCATCACGTGACACCTTCCAGGCTCTCAGTAAACATTTGAAGAGTAAAAAAAATAATCATTGAGGCCCCCATTTGTGCCTAGGACTGCGCTCAGAGCTGGAGGCGAAGCCGTAAACAGAGCCGATGTGGTGGAGACCCGGCAGGAGCAGCGTCTGCGGGAGGTTAAGACAGAGCCTCGTGGCAGTGTGTCCAACCCTGCAAGGCATGGAGAAGCATGGGGGCCTGTGAGCAGATACCAGAGGGACCTGGCTGTGTGCGTGCAGGGAGGGCGTGGGAACTGGAGTGTGCATGCTTTGTGTGTATGTGAGGTGTTTGGTGTGGGGGTGTGCGTGTATGTGTCTGTGTGGAGTGTGTTTAGTGTGTGTGTGCATGTGTCCATGATGTGGTTGCATGGTGCATATGTGTGGTATGTAATTGTGTATGGTATATAGTACATCTGTGTGTTTGTGTGTGTGTGTGTATATGTGTGTGTGTGTGTTTGTGGCAAGTGGGGTGGGTAATGAGGCCCAAGTAAAAACCTCCCCGAGACTCATCATGAAAACTGGGACCTACACAGGCTTGATGGCCCATGCCTGCAATCCCAGTACTTGGAAAGCTGAGATGGGAGGATTTTAGGTTCGAGGCCAGCCTCAGCAACTTTTCAAGACCCTTAGTAACTTAGCGAAATCCTGTTTATAAATAAAAAAGGGGAAGAGAAACACACCAAAGATAGAAAACAGGAGATTCTGGGGAGGTAGCTGACAGGTAGAACCCCCTTGGGTTCAATCCTCGAGGAATCCCCCACAACAGAGGCCTACAAATCAATGATAAAAAGACAAACAAAACTATTAAAAATGGCCAAAAGATCCAGGCAGATACTTCACACTATGACGGGCATCTCTGAATGCTCACCCACGCGTGACAGGGTGCTTCCTGTCCTTGGTCACCAGGGAAATTCATGTTGAAAACACAGGCGATGGCGCTGTACGCTCATCAGAATGGATGGGCCCGGAGGACCGACAGCGTCAAACGTTGGTGCGGATGTGGGAGGAACTGGAAGGCACCCCGCCCCTGCCCTGGAGATGCAGAGGGAGCAGCTGCTCTGGGGAACTGCTGGTTTCTGTCAGAGGAAATCACACACCTCCTCTGTGACTTATCAACTCTGTTCCGAAGTGCTTAGGCAAAAGAAAAAAACAGTTCATAAAAAGGTTTATATGCAGATAACTCATAATCCTTGCATTAGCAACAACAATGAAAAACTGGAAACAACTTCAAATGTGTCAGCCGGTGAACGGATGGACAAATGAGGTGTATTTCTATCCGGAAATAATACTCAGCAACAAAAAGAAACAAACTCTCAGTACACACTTGGCTACACACAGCATAATGAATCTCAAACCCACCGTGTTGGGTGAAAGGAGATAGTCACAGAAGAACAAACACCGTAGATTCCACGTACGTGAAACTCAGGAACGGGGAGAACGTGGCTTATGGTGCTAGAAACGGCACAGCAATCACCGGCGGTGTGTGTTGACCTGAGTGAGCCCAGGAAACTGATGTGATGGAGATGTCCGGGTCTATTTTAATTTGGGCAGTGGTTGATGGAAACATTCTGCCAATGTAGTTTAAGTCATCATATCTAAATGCAACTATTTGTCAAAATTCACCAAAGTATGCACTTAGCTGGGCATGGTGCTGCATGCCTGCAATCTCAGTATTTGGGAGGCTGAGACAAGAGGATCCCAGACTGGAGGCCAGAACTTGTTTCAAAATAAACAAAATTAAAATGGGCTTGGGGGGGAGGGTTGTAGGTTGGAGGTAGAATACCCCTGAGTTTAGTTCCCCGTATCTTCCCCCTCAAAAATTTCTAAGTATTTTACTGTATATGAAATATACCTTGCTTCTCTCCCATGGAGGGGGACAGCATGGCATCCTGCAGAATGAGCAGCAGTTAGCTCCCGGAGGCAGGGGACAGAACATTCTCAGTAGAGGCAATGTTCCCACCTGTGAGCTTCTCTAGGAAGAAGAGACGCTTTCTCGCAGGTGGGGAAGAGCCTCACGTGGTGGGAAAAGGTTCTCTAAGAACAGAGGAGCCCATCAGGTTTGGAATTTGAAGCCGGGCAGGAGGACGCACGGGGGCGACACAATTAGACATGACGTTGGTTGGACCGGAGGCAGCAGGAGGTGGGCAGGTGACACCCGTCAGGGGCTGCCACCACCATCCAGCCGAGAACCCATAGGGCTGGGAGTGGAGGGGGCGGGAGAGAAAAAACGATGCCCTCGAGGAACCGGCGACTCCAGGACTTAGTGGCCGTACAAGAAGCACCGTCTCACTGGTGCGTGGTTTGGTCACCTGGACTAGGCTCTGCTGGGTGGCTGTTCTGCTGGTCTCACGAGGGTCTTCAGCAGTGGGTAGCTGTGGTCAGGGTGGGCACTCCCTCCCTCTCTCCTCTCAGTGCTAATCCTCCTGCATGGTGTCCCTCCAACAAGCCAGCTGGGTTTCTGACACCATGCCCCAGGGCCCAAGAGCACGAAGCCGCAGGTGTCAGCTTTCCTAAGACCTCAGCTAGGTTCTGCACATTATATTAGTGTTGTACCTACTGCATTGCATTGTGTTGTGTTGGTTAAAGCATGTCACAGGCCTGGCCTGGATTCGGGGGTAGGGGACCACACAGAGGTCACTAATGTTTGGACTACTCGGCCACTCCACTAGCCACGAGACCTTGGAAGGGCCATTGAGCCTCTCTAGGCCTCAATTTTCTCACCTTTAAAATGGGAAAGGAGCCAGGGGAAAGTCACCAAGGGCTGTATGCATGCGTCGTTATTGCTGTGAACTGCATGATGTGAGACTATCATGCACCGAAAAAAAGTGTTTAAAAAAGTAGGGACAGTGCCAGCACTCTCCTCATAGCGTCCCTGCTTATCCACAATAAAGTAATCCGTGGAAAGAGTGTTAAGGAGGCTGGGCGCAGGGTCATGGCGGTCATCTTCACTGTAGAGATGTGTTTACAGGGTGCTCCCCTGGCCTTACTCTCCCGAGGGAAGGATTGTCCCTCATTCATGGCTGGGAGACGCAGCCTGAAGAGTGTCTCCTTTCTTGCTCATTCAAAAAGGCTCACAGTCTTCAGATACGAGGAGAGGATCCAGCCAGGATCACCCCACTCTCTCTCCCTTTGACCCCTAACTTTCCTTTTATTAATTAAATTTGGGTCAGCTATTTACATGAATAACTGTTGCCATGCCAACCCAGAGCATCTTGGAGTGACAGCATCCTTTGTCCTGCTCCTCCAGTCTGCCTCTCTGGTCCCTGCCCCTGTGCCCGTGCTCCGCCCTCCCTGCCTCCCTCCCATAAGTCTCTGTGGGTATCTTCTCAGAAACATCTGTTTCCTGCCCAATGGCCCCAGAAGAGGGCAGGGACCAAGATTCCTTAGATTTCCTTCCCACCATCTCCCAAAAGTCTAGCATCTATCAGTTGAAATAAAAAAGGATAATGATGAAAAGCTACTATGAATTCAGCAATGCTTTAAAATGAATGTATTTTATTCATCCCTGCCAGTACGGAGAGCACGACTGCTTATAGCTGAGGGATATATAATTGATTCAGACTCTGGCAATAGTTGGCACCCTCTGTGGATCCTGAGCTCGCTGCCCTGCCCCCAATTCTTGGCTGTAATTCTGAGATTATAGGATGCCATGTTTATATATAGGTCAGCATCCTGTGAGTCCCTGCTGCCCAAAGTGGTACCCATGGGCCCCCATCAGCAGCATCTCCCAGAATGAGGAATCTTGGGACTGCCCCAGACTTACTGATTGGAATCTATATTTTATCACAATCCCCTGATGATTCTCTGCGCATTAAGATTTCCAAAGGCTGCTTTAACAGAGATGGCCGGGGTCACCTAGCACCAGGCAGTCAAGCGCACAGGCTTTAGAACTGGCAGCCGGGGTGTGAATCCCGCTTCTCCATCCATGCGACACAGACGGAGGGCGATCCCCCATGTGTCAGACCCTGGGGCAAGCGCCAGAGATGCTATCGAGGGGAAAGCAGGCGTGGATTCTGTTCTCTGAGCATGCAGATGGGTGTGAGATCGTAAGACTGAGAAGAAAGCAAATACAGATCCATCCAGTCATCCTGCTCACCTAGCAGATGGGCACCAAGTGTCTGCTTTGCGTCATTCTGCTGAGCATAGAGGAGGGTCCAGTGGGGTTGACCTGTATGGGCCAAGGTTATGCCGTCCAGTGTCATGTGTTGCTGACATGACACACGTGACGAGCCCGAGAGATCCCACAGGGCGTAGCCCGGGTCGCCATCGGCCTCAGAGGGTTTTGTTTCTTGGGAGCGATTGTGCTAAAGCTGGGTTAGACAGCAGCGGCGGTGTGAGTGGAAAGTTAAAAGGACAGGACGTCGGGGAACCCTCGACGAAGAAGGAGATAGCATAGATGAGCAAATAAGGTGACCTAACTGAGGAGATGGGAGGGGGAAGAGGGAAATTCTCTAAAGCACATGATGTACTTAACAAACATATCGATATCAATCACTAAGCCAAACATGAGAAGGAGGGAGGGGCGGGAATTGGCTAAGGGCTAATTGGGTGATGTGTGCATGTATGTCTCCATTATCTTGTACCCCATTAAGATGTATGACTATAATGCACCAATAAAAACCAAGGACAGGAGAGGCTGCCACGCCCTAGGAGCAGCAGGGGTGGGGGGAGAGGGGATGCAGGTGCTGGCGGGGAGCTCAGGGAGGGCTCTGTTTTATTTATTTTTTGTAGCTGGGAGACGGCTCTGCTTTTAATTTGCTGTGTGACTCTGAGCACGTTGCCTACCATCTCTGAGGCCAGTTTCTTCTTTCTCTGTAAAATAAGAATAGTAACAAAATAAAAACCCAGCCCACTGTACATTGACTATGCTGACATTCTTCTTCGACAGTGGACTGACTTCTCCTGTTGTGTTTGGAGGAAGGCCCTCCAAACACAGAGGAGGACCTGAGGGCTCTGGCTGTGGAGGGCAGAGACTCCGCTGAGCCCCAGGAAGGAAGCAGGGAGAGAGACAGGAGGGGCAAGTTGGTAGAAGTCAGTGACCTCTAGGCTGATGCAGGTCATCATCCCAGCCCTCCTCCCAAGCCCCAGCAGCCTCCTCTGCTCACGGATCCTTGGCTGGGTGAATGCTCTATGTGGAGGACCATGGGGGGGGTGGTCCGTGTAATCTCAGGTCTGATGTGAGCCCAATGGGTCAGACCCATGCATCCCAGGAGGGGAGGGGGCCTGGCGGGGAGAAGCGGGCGAGAGCAGGCCCGCGGGTTCTCTGAGAGACAGGGCTTGAGAAACTGAGTGGGCCAAGATTACCCGTTCCCGGTGGAACAGGAGACCTGGGCGAGTATCTGATTAGACCTGTTAGGAGGAGGTTGGTGCACTAAACCCCTTTATAGGAAACACACAAAGCAACTTTCTTACCTCCCTGCAAAAAATGACCGGAGGTAACTTTGTTACCTTCGCTCATTGCTAGATTATCAACCTCGAATTCCCGGCCACCTTGCACCCGGTGATGCTGCCGGGTGGGCGAGGCTTAGTGCAGGAGAAAGCAGACGGGAATCCTGGCTTCCCTGGAGCTGGTATTGTAGCAGAGGGAGACACACAACGGCCAAATGGAAATACATAGCACATTACCCGACGTTAACAGCTAGAGAGAGAAATGGAACGGATTGTTTAGCACGTTTATGCAGGAAGCGTGAGAGGGGAGCTGTATGGCTAGGGAGCAGGGCGAGATCATCCAGATCCTGGGGGCAGGAAAGGCTTGGTCTAGGATGCAGGGTGACAGAAAGGAGATCTGAAAGAGTGAAGGGGCTGAGTCTTGAGGACATTCAGGGTAAGACCAGTCCAGAAAGAGGGGACTTAGCAAAGGGCTTTCTGTGTAGCTGGGAAGATGAGACTTCGTTGAGACTAAGTCCTAAATAGGAGAGCCCCTCAGTGCAGCAGGTGACAGAGGTGATCAGGGGAGGCAGAAGGGACCACGGACACAGAGTCCCAGGGTTCCCCAGAGGGGATGGGGTGAGCTGACCTGGGGGTAGCTATGAGTTTACACACACAGGAGGTAAGGAGGAGAGTGAGGCCGAGGGCACAGAGACTTGGCTACCAGCTCATCCTCAAGATGGGGCCAGTATCACCACCTCTGAGAAGCCTCTGTGACTTCTCTTCCTCTGCAAAGACCTGCCAGTCTTGGATCCATCACTGCCCAGACTTGGCTCACTGCTTTCTATTCTTTATTTTTGTATGTGTCTACTCCAGGAGGCCGGGCTCTCCCATGGGGTTTGGCTAGGCCATCTATTTATTAAGTCCAGTTAATTAATTATTAAAATGCTTAATACTTTATTAATTATTAGGGCCACTTATTAAGTCACAAGATTTCCAGGTAGGGAAAGAGTTTGGCTGGATGTTGGCAGGGTATGGAGAGTCAGGTTTGGAGAGAGGATTGAAGACCAGACTGGAGCTGGAGTTTGGGGAGCAGGGCAGGGTCACTAATTAGCAATGATACCAAAAAGCCATAGCACTGGGGGGGGGAGGGCAACTTGTCCTGAGGAGAGAGAATGAGGAAGAAATGAGGGGGAAGAGAGACCCCATGGAGAACTAAGTTCTTAACTGCAGAACATAAAGGAGAGGGTACCATTTAAGATGACGCTAGCCGAGTGCGGTGGTGCACCCCTGTAATCTCAGTACTTGGGAGGCTGAGACAGGAGGATCGCAGGTTTGAGACATGTTTCAAACAAAAACTTGGGGAGACATGTTTCACAATAAGAAAATAAAAAGGGCTGGGGTGTAGCCCAGCGGTAGACTATCCCTGCGTTCAACCCTCAGCGCTACCAATAATGTTAATAATGCTGATAACCCCAAGTCTGGTTGCTTGGAGATGGAAGATTTCTCCAGAAGGTGCCACGGTGTGCACGCGGTGTGTCTCGTCTTGAGAATCCCTCCTCACGCTTCATTTTTACTCCCGTAAGAATGACTTCTAAGTGATTTTCCAGAACTTGGCATTTGAATAACAACATTAATAACAGGGCGGGCCAAGGGCTATTAGCATCCGCTAGAGCCAATGCTGGGTAGCTCTAATGAAACCTGGAAACCTGCGCACAGTCAATGACGGCGATACACCTGGTGGACGGGAGCACTGCTGTTATAATGGGAGGCTGGATTCGGAGAGCTATAAAATAATGCTAATGATGATGACGAGCCTGCATTGTGAGCACACATTAAAATCAGATTAATTAGTTAATTTAAAATAACAATACCCATTAAGATCATTAGGAGTGCCTTAATTCGATTTAGGATCCCAGCTGTAAACTCCTCGGCCGCTTTGCTCAGGAAACATCTCCTTCAGGTTTATGATGCTGAGATGGGGGCTCCCTGCTTCTTCATTGCGAAAGCATTTATTGAGCTCCTGCTGGATGCCATATGCTCAGCTGGGCCTGGGAATGGGCAGAGGAAGAGCAGAGTGTCCTGTTCTCGAGGGGCTAACCCTTCGGCAAGGGAAAAGGCCCAGGAAATCACCAGTGATGGTGCAGGGTGGCAGGCTGGCTCCGGAGAGCGCAGGAGTAGAGGGCCTGTTCTTGGGCCAGAGAGCCAGATGCCCAGGGTGGCTGGTAAACCCAAACCTAACGTTCCCCTGTGTCGCTTGGAATGATGATCACAAAGACATGGCCAGATGGTCTTGGAATTCAAGTCTGTCCACTCGTGTTCCCATTAGACAGAAAACTCGGAAGTGTATGTGTTGGGGAGAAAGGCTGAGCCCCGATTCTAGACTCTCTTCAAAATTACAAAAGTTGGATTCAGAGACTGGGTTCCTCTTTGAGAAGAGAGGCCAAAAGGAGCCCCGTGGAGGGCCCAGACTCTGGAGGGGGATATTGGGAGAGTGGGTGGGCACCTGAGGCCCCTGCCTGGCAGGGTCTGGTCTCTTATGTTTGTTCTTGGGCCTGATTTCCAGGTTTGCGGCTCCCCCTTCCTGCCAGGCTTGGGAAATGTGGGGAGTGGTTCTATGTATAAGGTATGGCTGGCGCAAAGGCCCTGAGGTTGAGAAGACTCACATGCTCCAGTCTTGGTGGAGATCCATGTTACTGAACTCTGACAAGGAAGAAATAGGCCCCAGGTAAGGCCAGAGGGAAAAGTTTAGACCCCACTGTGGGGGGAAAGTGAAGGCACTAAGATTGTCAGCAAGATGACAACACTTGCATTTTCAAAAATAGCCCTCTTGTTGCAGAGTGAGACCCGATTGGAGACAGGTCTCCAGGCCAGTGTGGATGGAGAGGTCCACCCGTGTATCCAATATGGCAGGAAACAGGCACAGTACACCCGGTGTGGCGGAGGGGCTGAGCTCAGCCAACTTATAGAAACTAAGTGGCCCCATGCGACTGGAGGCTATCCTAGGGCACACCTCACACCCTTTTCTGCAAGTGGGGAGGCTAGGCCTTTGGCCCCAAGCTCCTCTGACACCTACCTTGGTCCTAATTCATCTCTGATTTTATTAGGACGCATTGTGAGAAGCTGAATCGCAGGGTCAGAGGGAAGGCACGCTTTCAAGATGTTTTTTCTTTGTTTCTATTTGCAAATTGCTTGCTAAAAAAGGCCTTCAAGTTTATGTTTTTAGTGTGGTGGGTGGTGTGGGAAGCCATCGTAGCATAGGCTCATGGAGGACACTGGGTATTGCCTTTGAAAATTTTATTTATCGATCGATTTATTTATTTATTTATTTATTTATTTATTTATTTATTTATTTATTTATATTGTGGCACTGAGGATTGAACTCAGGGGCAGTCTACCTCTGAGCTATCCCTCTAGCCCATTTTATGTTTTGCTTTGAAACAAGGTCTCACTAGGTTGCTGAGGGCCTCCCTAAGTTGCTAAGGCTGTCCTTGAAACAGACCCTTCTATTTCAGCCTCCCAAGTACTAGGATTACAGGTGTGCACCACCATGAACTGGTGTTTTTTTTTTTTTTTTTTTTTTTTTTTTTACTACAGGGGCATTCTACTTCTAAGCTACAAGCCCAGCCCTTCCTTCCTCCCTTCCTTCCTCCCTTCCTTTCCTCCCTCCCTCCCTCCCTCCCTCCCCACCCCCTCTCTCTCTCTGGTCCTGGGGATAGAACCCAGGGGCATTCTACCTCCGATCTACACCCCCAGCCCTATATTTTTATTCTTTATTTTGAAACAGTGTCTCACTGAGTTGCAAAGGACCTCACTAAGTAGCTGAGGCTGGCATCAAACCGCAATCTTCCTGTCTTAGCCTCCTGAATGCTGGGATTGCAAGCATGCGTCACCATACCCAGCTTATTTATTTATTTTTGAAACAGGGTCTCACTAGGTGATTGAATCTTGCTACTTGCTGAGGCTGTCCTCATACATGCAATCCTTTGATCTCAGTCTCCCAAGTACTGGGATGACCAGTGTGTACTCTCATGTGAGCTTGGTTTTGCCTTTCTCTCCCTTCTTCAGCTTGAGGGGTAGGAAGGGTTGATTGAAGATCTGACTTCAAAGATAGTCTTCATGCCTCCTCTGATCTGTCCACATCTGACACTCACTGGGGTGTTCATTGCAGCCCACCAACACCCATAAGCCCATTTTCCATGATGATAACGATGATGATGGTGGTGATGATGGTGGTGATGATGATGGTGGTGGTTATGATGGTGGTGGTGATGATGGTGGTGGTGATGATGATGGTGGTTATGATGATGATGGTTGTGGTGGTGGTGGCGATGATGATGGTGATGATGGTGATGATGGTGATGATGGTGGTGGTGGTGGTGATGATGAATGAGGTGGTGGTGGTGGTGGTGGTGGTGATGATGGTGATGGTGATGATGGTGATGATGGTGGTGGTGGTGGTGATGATGAATGAGGTGGTGGTGGTGGTGGTGGTGGTGATGATGGTGATGATGGTGGTGGTGGTGATGATGGTGATGATGATGATAGTGGTGGTGATGGTGGTGATGATAATGATGGTGATGGTGATGGTGGTGGTGATGATGATGGTGATGATAATGATGGTGATGATGATGATGATGGTGGTGGTGATGATGGTGATGATGATGATGGTGGTGGTGGGTGATGATGGTGGTGGTGATGATGGTGGTGGTGATGATGATGGTGATGATAGTGGTGATGATGATGGTGATGATAGTGGTGATGATGATAGTGATGATGATGGTGGTGGTGATGATGTTGGTGATGGTGGTGGTGGTGATGATGGTGATGGTGTTGATGATGACGGTGATGGTGGTGGTGGTGGTAGTGATGATGATGGTGGTGGTGATGATGTTGGTGATGGTGGTGGTGGTGATGATGGTGGTGATGGTGTTGATGATGACGGTGATGGTGGTGGTGGTGGTAGTGATGCTGGTGATGATGGTGATGATGATGGTGGTGGTGATGGTGCTGGTGATGATGGTGGTGGTGATGCTGATGCTGGAACCATCACTTTCTCTTGGATTCCCCGGGCACACATCATCCCCCCCTGCTGGGCAGACAGGACCTTGGCACATACCATCAAAAGGTGAGCCTACATTTCTATTTCCTTCCTTGGCTCCACCACATCATATCTTTCCTCGGCATCATGTTTCAATTAACAATCCAATCCTCTGGATTACAGTTTCTCATTTACCAGGATTATTAGCAGGGAAAATAATAAAAATAATGAAGAGAATTGGCCTGGACAACACCCTCTGCCCAGAGACCCTGCTTCCAGAGTTGGTGTAATTAAAAAGCAAGCCAAACAGGCGAATCAAAGGGTGGGACAGAAGGATCACAGACCCCAAATAGGCCATTAACGCTGGGCCAGAGCCACCAGCAAATATGGAGAAAAACAAATGAAGCTTAACTGCAAAGGGAGAAAAAGCCTAATCAATCTTGCCTGAAGTGGCTTTCACTGCGAGCCCTGAGCTGTGATTAGAAGGGGCGATGGCGGGGGTAGCAGAGAAGGCGGTCTCTGGGCTCTGGAAGAGGGCTGCTTGCTCTCCATCTTGGCGCCTAGGGCTAGTCCTGAGTCCCCTGGCCAGGCGGACACTGTGGAGCCCCCCACAGACCTGGTCTGCCCTCTGGGGCTCCCAGGACAGGCTGGCCCCCGCTCCTCACTCTTCAGTCTGCTCCAGGCCTAACTAGCACTGATGGCCTAACCTGCTGTCCCCACCTGCCCGCTCCGCACCTCGTCTTGTTGCCCTGCTCCTTGCCTCTTATCTGCCTCCCTCCTCTTTCACCGTCTGTATCCTTTTCTGCCAAGCACCTCTCCAAAGCCACCCCGATTCAGCAGACTTTCCTCTTGCCCACCCTCAGAGGATGGCTCATTCCTATCGGGCCTCTCTGGGGCCTTGCCAGAGCTGGGCTCTGCCCTTCAGTGACTGATGTGACACTGGGCAAGCCGATGGCTCTCTCTGGCCCTCAGTGTCCCCGCCTGCAGGCGGGCAGCCTCCTAGAGCGTCTTCTGAGGATTAAACAAGGTACCATAAGCGAAGGGGCCAGCCTGGTGTAGTCGGTGTTCAGCTAAAGCTAACTGAATGACTCTTACCCCACATCCTTTCTGACTTAGGTATCTAATTTGCAAGGGACACTTTGGTTTCATATTGCAGTGGGTATATTCTTTGACCTTCATGTGTGTCCCCTCCTGACTGGGAAGATCGTTTCAGCTTCTCTTTATCTTTCTTACAACAGCTGATACAGAGCTTTGTGTGCTGGGGCTGCGGGATTTCTGACCCTAAGAGAGGAGATGGGGAAATTTTGGGGATGTGTTTCTTCCTCCTTCTCCCTTGGAAGTTGTGAGGACTCTGTATCATTGCTTCCGATCTCCCGGCCTGATATTTGGGCAGCATTGTTTCCCCCGGGCCTAGAGAGAATAAAATAATTCTATTCCCACAGCCTCATGGTTGAAGCTTCCTGTGCTTGCCCATGGCACACAGGATCTAATAAAGGACAAGGTTCCCTACTGCAGGTGTGTCGTGGGCTTTCCTAACCTGGGCTGAGAAAGCTGAATACAGCCCGGCGTGGTGGCACATGCCTGTAATCCCAGGACTCAGGAGCCTGAGACAGGAGGAGCACAGGTTTAAGGACAGCCTCAGCAAAGTGGTGAGACTCTCGCCAACTTAGCAAGACCCTGTTTCAAAATAAAAATAAAATAAGGTCCGGAGTATATAGCTCGAGGGTAGAATGCCCCTGGGTTCTATCCCCAGTACCCCAGTACCCCAGTACCAAAAAAAAAAAAAAAAACTGAACACATCTGGCTTTCCAGCAACATGGAGTCTGCCAAGTCCACTGTAGTGCCCTCTACACTCATTTATGAGAAATTTTCCATGCGGAAAAGCAGGTTGCAAACCAGTACGTAAAGTAAGAGCTTATTTTAATTAGAAAACACCAACACCAACTCTGTATGTGTCAGCTGAGAATTGTCTTGAATGTTAGCCGTGGGGTTTTGTTTCTTTTTTTCCGGGTGGTGGGCTCGCAAAGAATTTTGATTTCCTTCTTTGCGTGTATCTGTAATTTTCTGATTTGTTTACAACGAGCATATATTTCTCCTGTCTCAACTAAATAAACAAATAAGGAAAAGCACCACCGTCTTCGAGGCCTCGTTTGCATACATTTGCATACAGTCCCATCAAACACCACCCATCAAATGCCCACGCCAACAGCCTTTGAGGATTGAAGGGGCTGGGGTGGACGGGCGTCCCATCCTCAGAACACCCTGGTAGGGCTGTCTGAGCTAGGCCGGCCTCCCGCCACATCCCGCTGGATCCCTGTCTCCGTGAGGGCGACATGGGCCCCCGGGCAACAGCGGCTCTTCTCCCTGTCCACTCGGCTGGCAGCAGTTCCCTGTACTTCTCACAGTTACGACCTTAAGTGGCTGATTTTCTATTCTCTCTCCCTTCCCCTCCCCCTCCCTCTCTCTCTCTCTCTCTCCTTCTTCTTCTTCTTCTTCTTCTTCTTCTTCTTCTTCTTCTTCTTCTTCTTCTTCTTCCTCCTCCTCCTCCTCCTCTTCCTCCTCTTCCTCCTCCTCCTCCTCCTCCTCCTCCTCCTCCTCCTCCTTCTTCTTCTTCTTCTTCTTCTTCTTCTTCTTCTTCTTCTTCTTCTTCTTCTTCTCTCTCTCTCTCTCTCTCTCTCTCTCTCTCTCTCTCTCTCTCTCTCTCTCTCTCTCTTCATTGTCTGAGCAGGCTCGTGAGCTCTCCAGCTTGCCTCTACTTTTTATACTATGTTAAACTGGGGCCTCAAGTTCCACCCGGCGCTCGGGCCTGCACGGACGTGTCTGTTTCCTTGCCGGCTGGGTCTTGAAAGCCATGGCACAGCACAAACAGGAAAGATCACGCCCATGATTGGTGCATGTGGAACTGTGTGTGTGTGTGTGTGTGTGTGTGTGTGTGTGTGTGTACATGTGCATGTGTGTGTTACTGGGAATTGAACCAAAGGGTGTTCTACCTCTTAGCTATACCCCCAGCCTTATTTTCTTTTTTGAAACAGGGTCTCGCTAACTTGCTGAGGCCCTTGCTAAATTGCTGAGGCTGAGGCTGGCCTTGAACCTGAGGTCCTCCCGTCTCCACTTCCCAAGTACTGGGTTTATAGGCGTGCATGGCCTCGCCGGGCTGATCCAGATTCTTCATGGTGGAGAAAGCGATGGGTCTGACAGCACACACACACATACACGCACACAAGCATGTATGCACAGGACCGAAAGTCTCAGAGACACCGCTGGGCTGTCAGAAGCACCTGGTTTTAGAGCAAGCGGAGGAGGCCTGTCTCTTGCACTTGGTGACATTAGGCAAATGGAAAGCCCGAGCTCCAGGTGCCCCTGGCTCGCATCGTCCTGCCTCATCTGCTCTCAGGTTCCCGATGACCACCCTCACCAGGCGGTGAGTTGTGGTGCGCAGGTTACGCACTTGATGCACGTGGGCACACCGGCTCCCAGCGTGCGCTCCACAGGGCCTCCGGGAGCCACGCCGCCTCCCCCAGTCCTCCTCTTCTTGCTGAGCTGCACCATCTTGGTTGTGGGATGCAATATCTTCCTGCTCTAGTGTCCGCATTTGTCCCCCACGATGAAGCAGCCCGTCTCCTAGGCTTCTGGTGAGGATCCAGTGAGCTAATGTGCACGAAGCACAAAGGTAGTGTCTACCCTGGGAGTGCTCAGCACAACTAGTTGATTATTTAATCTTTCTGATCAACCTAGAAAGGGGACATAGACGGAGGAGGGGCACAGTGTTTGAAAACTAGGTTATTGTTCATCAGTTGTTGCGATATCAACAATTATTATTATATTTTTTTGCAGTACCAGAGATCAAACCCAGGGCCATTCTACCTCCAAGCTACACCCCAGCCCTATTTTTTATTCTTTAGTTTGAAACAGGATCTCACTAAGTTGCAAAAGGCCTCACTAAGTAGCTGAGGCTGGCCTTGAACCTGTGATATGACTGTCTCAGCTTCCCAAGCACTGGAATTACAAGCGTGTGTCACCACGCCTGGCCTCAACAATCCATTTATTGTATACTTACCTCTGCATCCAGGTGCAGTGGAGTTTCTATACATCACTCCCATCCCACCTCTGGGAAGAGGAAGGTTTAGACCCAGCCCTCACTTGACTTTTCATGGGCAGCTGTGGGGAGTAGGCAGGCAGAAAGGATTGTGGTGCTTTTTGCTTGATTCCAAAGTCTGTTGGAAGTTCTGCCACAAAAGCATGGAAACCAAACTCCCAAACTAATGCACGCGCGTCTACGTTCATAGCTTCACAATTCACCATTGCCAAACCATGGAACCAGCCGAAATGTCCATCAACAGATGAATGCATTACAAAACTATGAGATACGGACACAGTGGAATTTTACTTGGCCATAATGAACAACAAAATTACGTCATTTGCAGGGAAATGGATGGAGCTGGAGGACATTATGCTAAGTGAGATTAGTCAGTCACAAAAAGTAAAAAATCGGATGCTCTCCCTAATATGTGGAAGCTAGGAGAAAAAGGGTCATAGGAGGAACTCTAGGCGAAGAAGGAGAAACCATAGATGAGCAAATGAGGCGGCCTGAGGGGGATGGAGGGGGAAGAGGGAGATCCGCTAATGTCCATGATGCACGTTCACAAACACATCGAAGTCAATCACTAAGCCAGACATGAGAAGGAGGGAGGGGAGGGAATGGGGAGGGAATTGGGGAAGGGCTGGATGAGTGATGTGTGCATGTGTGCCTCCACCATCTTGTGTGCCATTAAGTTGTATGACTACAATGCATCAATGAAAAAAAATTTTAAAATTATAGGAAGTTTGCCACAAGCCCGGCCTTAGTCCACTCTGCTTTAATTTTTTTTTCTTTGTCCTTGTTCTTCTGCAAAATTGTCCTTCAGGAGTGCAACAGACCAGATGTGTGGTGGGTCTTCCCCGAATCCCCGTGTGGAATCCTAACCGCCAAATGATAGTAATTGGAGGTTATTAGGTCAGGAGTGTGCGGTCCTCATGCAGGATCAGTGCCCTTATAAAAGAGATCCCAGAGCCAGGCATGGTAGAACACTTACTTGGGAGGCTGAGACAGGAGGATCGCAGGTTCGAGGACAGCCTCAGCAGGTAGTGAGACTTTCATTAACCTAGCGAGACCCTGTTTCTAAATAAAATATAAAACAAGGCTGTGGGTGTAGCTCAAAGGTAGAATGCCCCTGGGTTCCATCCCCAGCACCACAAAAGTTAATTAATTAATTTTTTTTTGTGTGTGTGGTACTGGGGTTCCTGGAAACCCTCTACCTCCGGGCTACACTCCCAGACCTATTTTTTTTTTTATATTTTTATTTGGAAACAGGGTCTCTTAAGCCAGCGAGGCTGGCTTCGTACCTGCGCGATCCTCCTGTCTCCGTCTCCCAAGCACGGGGATTACAAGCGTGCACCACCACGCCCAGCACTAAAAATTTTTTTAAAAGTTAAAAAAGAGATCCCAGACAGTTCCCTCCAGGAAACAGAGAGAGGGTACCATCGATGCCCCGGGAAGCCAGCCCCCACTGGAGGCCCAACCCATCAGCGCGTTGGTCCTGGACTTCCAGCCTCCAGAACTGAGAGGCCGAGTTCTGTTGTTGATCAGCTCTCCTGCTAATGGTGTTGTGTTTCGGCAGCCTAAAAGATGAAGACCAGGCCTGGGGCGAATTCTTCCACCTTGGTGACCCAGCTTCTCCACCTGTTGTGTGGAGGGTGGCAAGCCTGGCCGGCTGCTGCTGCGCGGGCCTTGAGGGAAGCCACACACAGAGAAGGAGGGGGCTGTGGCCTTTGGGAAGCGAAGCCAAGGAGCAGGGGCGGCTGGGACTTCTGAGCCTTGGGTCTAGCTCCCTAGGGACCCACTGCCTTGGCCCGGCCTAGACTCTCCTGTCTTCCCATAAAGACCGACCTCTTTCTTTCTTTCTTTCTTCCTTCCTTCCTTCCTTTCTTTCTTTCTTTCTTTCTTTCTTTCTTCCTTCCTTCCTTCCTTCCTTCCTTCCTTCCTTCTTTCTTTCTTTCTTTCTTTCTTTCTTTCTTTCTTTCTCTCTTTCTTTCTGGTGGTACTGGGGGTAGAACCCAGAGGCTTTCTACCTCCGGGCTATACTCCAAGACTTTTTTTTTAAATATTTTATTTGGAAACAGGGTCTCACTAAGTTGCTGAGAGCCTCACTAAGTAGCTGAGGCTGGCTTCGAACCCGTGCAATCCCCCTGTCTCAGCCTCTCAAGTGCGGGGATTACAAGCATGCGCCACCACGCCCGGCATTTCTTTCTTTCTCATTCCTTCCCCCCTTCTTTCTTTTTCTTTTCTTCTTTTGTGGTACTAGAGACCAAACCCAGCGTCATTCTACCTCTGAGCTACACCCCAGTTCTATTTTATATTTTTATTTAGGAACAGGTTCTCACTAAGTTGCGGGGGGGCCTCACCAAGTGCCCGAGGCTGGCTGTGAACCTGTGATTCTCCAATCTCAGCCTCCCAGGTACTGGGGCGACAAGGGTGCGCCACCCCACCCAGCACCAAGGGGAGTTTGCAGGAGGAACAACACCGAAAGGTTCACCCGCAGAGATTCCACCTGTGCCTCGGCCTCAGCGGCACTCCAGCTGCTGAGCCGACTGCAAGCCCTGAGGGCTGGAACTTGGTCTTCTTTATGTCTTGTGGAGCCCCAGTCATGCTGCCAGCACAGAACAAATAACAATAAATAACAGAATGATTGTTGTAATGAGGCCTGCAGGAGATAGGCCGGGTGAGATGCTCCAGGCTGCCTGGCTTCCGGGTGGCTCCTCCAGCCCCTTGTTTCTGGAGACAGAGGGGCGGGAGTTGGGCTCCCCTGCCCCTGAACTTCAAGGCCGCACTATGCATGGGGCTGTGCCTGGATCTGCCTGGTCCCCGGAGCCTGGCCAGAAGACGGCCTTGATCAGAGAGGCTGGCAGACACGAAACCACTACACACTGCATGCGCCCTCTGTCCCTGTGTAACAGGAGATACTCCAGAGCAGTGTCTGCAGTATGCTGCCCCTCCCTGTCTATTGAGACCTACCAGCCAAGCTCCGTGTGCAACGCAGAGGGTTTCTGCACAGGAAGAGGGAGTCTGGGTCTGTCTATGATGACCCAAGAGTGACACGGGCTGGGGACAGCTTCCAGAAGAAGGGGGCTGGTGCTGCTGGGACCCTGACCTCTGGAGGGTGACCTCCGCTCCCCCATCTCCAGCTGCTGCTCTGCAGACCTTGGGACATGCCCAACCTGCAGGTCTCGGGGCACGTGACAGTTCTCTTGCCGCATACCCTCCTAGCAGTGCGGTGGCAGGCCGGGCACGATGCCCTCCCGCAGCAGGGACTGCGCTCCTGGAGTGCTTCTGGTAGGTCCATTTTTTTTTTTTTTTTTGGTGGTACTGGAGGTGGAACCCAGAGGCTTTCTACCTCCGGGCTGTACTCCCAGACCTTTTTTTAAAAAAATATTTTATTTGGAAACAGGGTCTCACTAAGTTGCTGAGAGCCTCACTAAATAGCTGAGGCTGGCTTCGAACCCATGCGATACTCCTGTCTCAGCCTCCCAAGCATGGGAATTACAAGCATGCGCCACCTAGGTCTATTGATGCTGGACCCGGCTCCCTAGCCGGGTGGGTGTGCCGTAGGGAGGGGTAGCATCTGGATCTTCTCTGGAGGCTCCTTCTTCTCTGTTCCCCTTTAGGGGTGGCCCCCAGCCAATGATGCACTGTCAGAGGGCGTGAAGGCCCAACTCTCTGGTCCCTGGGGCCTCAAAACACCTGTCATGTGATCAGCATAGAGCCCCCAGCGATGTGGGGCTGGACGTCCCTGAAACCTGTGTCTAACTTCCTCCTGTGCTGTCCCACTTCCCTCACTCCATACACGCTTTCCCAAGGTTGTGCCCAGTTTATACCTGGATCCGCGTGCAAGAATCTCCCATCAGCCTCTGCTTCCAGGAAACCTGTCTTAGGCTGGTGACCCACTGGCCCTGGAGCTGAGACCAGAGGGTGGGCACTCATAGGACGTGCAACTGGCCCCCTGAGACCTGTTCTCCACCTTCTGGGGGAGCTAGATGTCTCTGGATTTAGTAGTATGGCCCCCCACCTGCCAGAACACCCATACACACAAACACACACACACACACACACACACACACACACACGTATGCATTTAAGTACACACATCCCCAACATGTGCACACACAGTCAACCACAAATGCATGCATCCATATTCACACTCATGTATGCACACATGTGCACAGTTGCATGTATAGTGTTCACACATGTACAGCAATGTGTACATACATGCAAACACTTGCGTGCATACCACAGTGAAACTTCACACATGCATATACACAACCACATGTGATGTATGCATGCATGTGTGACAACATGTACATACATGCACACACACAACCACATGTGATGTGTGCACACACGTGCAATAATGTGTGTATGCACACACACATATATACATGCCACAATGCAACTGCATACATACACACACACACATACACACATACACACCTCACACGCATCATCTGGGTACACACAACCTCATATTCTCCAGACCTGGCTCTGGCATGCTGTCTCTCCTCTGGCAGCTCCTGAGGCTCTCTGGAATTTGAAGGGTGAGAAAAGCTGATTGCCAAACCTGCCATCCTGGCCTCAAGGCCAAGGTCATGCTGAGGGCTCAGTACCACTTCTCTTCCCCTCATTTTTTCTTTCTGGAGAGAAGAATGGTCTCCCAGGGAGTTTCCAAGGTGAGCATTGATTTCTCTGTTTCCATGTGCATTTTGCTTCCAATTCAGGGCGCAGGGAAACACCGCCCTCCTCTCATTGATCCTGGCCACCGGGGCAGAGGCTGGAATCAAGAGGGCAGAGGTTGCGAGGCGTTGGAGGGGGAGGATTCCCCAGTGTCCTGGGGCCCAAAGAGAAGTCCAGTTTCAAAGGTGCAGAGCTCCTTGTTAGCGTAAGATCTGTAATCTGTTTTGTTTGCTTCTCGGTCTGTTTTTTCCTCCTTTTGCACCAAACAACAAAGACCACAGGGGGCCTCTAGCTGCGGTCTTTGTGCTGGGCACCTCTGTTAAGAGCGTTCTAGGTCAGTGTGCGTCACTTGTTGACTGAGCCCCTGAGGAGCCCAAGGGTGCCCCACTAACTAGCCTTGGCTCCTATGATAAGTTCTAATTACCTGGACACCTGCGGTGGTTTAAACATGTACCCCAAAGTTCATGTGTTGGAAACCTAAGCCCAGAGGTTCCTGGGTCATGAGGTGCTCTCCTGGAAGGGCTAATGTCGCTGTAGTGGAGGTGGGTTAGTTATCTCGCATGGGGTTGTAATGAAAGTGAGTTTGGTGAACTCTCTCTTCCCTCTTTTCCAGCATCTGCAGAGGGATGACATAGCCTCTTGATCTTAGTGCCAACCCTTCCCGACCTCAGAGTTTCAAGGAAGCAAACTTCTACTCTCTGTGAATCACCTCCTCTGTGGCATAGTGTATAGTATATAGTGGCAGACGATATGGTGAACAGACGGCAGGAGGCCCCGGGGCCACCTTTGTCCATGGCTGCCCTCCCCATAGACCTCAGCGCCTGTTCTTGTCTCTCTCCATGGTGTCCTTGTGATCATTCTCACTGCTAAAATCCCAAACAACTGACTGCACAACTTAGAGGAAGAAATATTTACTTGCTCACAGTTTTTGGAGAATTCAGAGGTTCAGTCCACATCAGGCTGGGTCTGTGGAGCTCAGTGCAGGGTGGCAGGAAGCAGAGATGTAGAAAGCAAGGCTCAGCTCTCACATCGTGGAGGGAGAGGGAGAGGGAGAGGGAGAGGGAGAGGGAGAGGGAGAGAGAAAGAGAGAGAGAGAGAGAGAGAGAGAGAGAGAGAGAGAGAGAGAGAGTGAGAGAGAGAGAGAGAGAACCTTATATAATCCCCAAGGCCATGGTCCCAGGGGGTCCCTCCTTAGCAATCAATCCCCTGCTTCCAACATTGCTGCCTTGTTTCCATAGCTAGGGCACATTCTAAAAATTTTTTTTTCACCTAGGAGCCTTTCCTGGACCTCCCAACAATGCCTTTGCTTACCTGGTACTTGATCCTGGCACCATCCATCTTGAAGCCTGGGCCTAGCCATCCTCCCCTGGCATGATGATTATTTGTCCTGTCCTTCTCTGTTTTAAGGAAAGTAAACTTATTCCATCTTCCAAGAAGACTAAACCCCATCCTTTGAAGTTTCCCCCTCTTGTTTCTGTCCCCAGTCCTGGCCATTCCCTGGTTCCTGGGTATCATGACCTGACTCACATCCCTTCTGTAGATTCCTATGGAAGAGGAATTTGCATCCTAAACCCAGGACCCCAGCATATGCCTATATTTGCATACACATCTCACAGAAGCAACCAGGTTATAATGAGGCTACTGGGGCCTCTGTCCAGCATGACTGATGTTCCCACAAGAAAAGCAGATTGAGACACGTACAGAGACAGGGACATCTGTGCACAAAGAGGATGCCAGGCATGGTGGTGCACGCCTATACTCCCAGCACTCGAGGAGGTCGAGACAGGAGAATCGTAGGTTCAAGGCCAGCCTCCGCAACTTAGACCCTCAGCAACTTAGCGAGACCTTGCTTCAAAATTTAAAAGAATAAAAATATAAAAAGAGCTGAGGGTGTACCTCAAAGGCATAATGTCCCTGGCATTTGATACTTAATACCAAAAATAATAACAATAAAATAAATGCCTATAGAAGGAGAAACCACATGAAGACATCAAGGAAGCAGCCATCATTAGCCAGGAGCATGAGGGGTCAGAAGCCACCTGCTGACCCCGGGCACTGGGCTTCCACCCTTGGGAACAGGCAGGAGATGAGCTTCTGCTATTTCAGTGTCCGTCTCCAACAGCCTGAGGATAGCAGGTGAGATGGCGTTTTGCTCACCCACTGTAGACGGGAGGGATGGACACAGGGCGGGTGTTGATGGGGGTCAGATCCACTGTGGCCCTGGGGCAGCTCCCTGTCCTCCTGCATCACTGTCAGCTCATCTCTAAGACAGGACAAGGACCTCCCTTGCAGGTGATTGCTGTGGATTCCTGGAAAACACCTATAACAGTCCTGGCACGGAGGCATCCCCTCTGCACGGGTGAGCTGATGTGAGCTCAGGCTGGAGCAGAAACGCCCCTGGGCCCTTCCTGCAGTGTCACTCTGCACAGGACGAGCTCTGTGCACCCCGTTGGGCTCAGAGCTGGGTTTGCAGGTAGAACAGGTGCAGGGCTGCACCTGTTCTACCACACCAGGGATGCCCCAAGTGGACCTCTGGCTGCAGACAGGTGCAGTGTCTGTCTCTCACGATGGCACGCTACAGCATCCCACAGGACACATATGTGCCGGAGGCCACCACACCATGGAGGAAGAGACCCAGCTCTGGGGCCATAGACCTGGGCTTATCCCACCACTTACTAGCTCTGGTACCTCCAGCCATCCTGCATCTCTGTATCTTCGTCTACGAGTGCATAAAGATGCTAAGTCCCCAGACTATTATAGTGAGGATGAAAGGTGTGTGTGTGTGTGTGTGTGTGTGTGTGTGTGTGTGTTTGTGTGTGTACTAGGGATTGAACCCAGGAGTGCTCTACCTCTGAGCTATACCCTCAGCCCTTTTTACTTTTTATTTTGTAACAGAATCTAAGTTGCTGAGGCTTGTCTCACACCTCCGATCCTCCTGTTTTTAGCCTCACAATTACTATGATTATAGGAGTGTGCCACTGGTTGAATTTTTTTTTTTTTTGAGTACTGGGGACTGAACTAAGGAGTATTCTACCTCTGAACTATACCTCAAACCTATTTTTATTCGATTTATTTATTTATTCATTTATTGCAGTACTGGGGATGGAACCCAGGGGCATTCTACCTTTGAGCTACATCCCCGGCCCAGTTTATTATTATTATTTTTATTTTGAAACAGGGTCTCGCTGAGTTGCAAAAGGCCTCACCAAGTAGTGGCTGAGCCTGTCCATGAACCGCGATCCTCCTGTCTCAGCCTCCCAAATGCTGGGATTGCAAGCGTGCGCCACCACGCCCGGCTTGAAAGAATATTTTAAGTGCATTGTGGTCACAGTAATGAGAAGATGAGAGCTATTGATTAAATAAAAGATGAGGACTATTGATCGAATAGGACTTATTGAAAAAGGTAAGATATGTGGCCAAAAGGAGGGAGTGTTATTTAGACATCTCTCCAGTGTTATTTAGATATCCCCTCTCTAGACAGACCTGGTCCTTTTTAAAAAATAACACTCGACTATTGACCGGGAACATTGGCGAATGTTGAGAGTCCTGCAGAATCACAGCTAGTTCTGTTTGGGTTAATGGATTTAGGATGGTTCCTGTTGAGTAATTGTGTTCAATGAGGGTCTGTCAATAGATTTCCTGTCAATCGTCCCTTTGTACAGTGCGAGGGCTAATGGCTTCGGGGACTGGCCTGGCCTCCTGACTGCGGTGGGTACAGGTGTACGGAGCTGGGTGCTCTGGGCTCCCTGGCTTTGCTGTTTCTGGTATTCCTGCTCAACCGAGTGGCCAGCCAGGCTAGGGGGACAGCTGTGCCCATGGGCCAAGCAGCAGCCCTGGTCAGCCCTGTCCCAGCTGGCACACAAGGACACACAGAGACACCGAGGACGATGAGGCAAGCCTGGGAGAGCCGGCTCCACACTGAGCTTTCTGCGTGCACACCGCCTGCCAGGGGAGCACGGAAGGGCGGCGCACCACGTTGATTGAAGTTTTATTAACCTGCCACCCACCGAGGGGAGTAAATCAAAAAAGCCCACGTTATTGAATCACTGGCTTTAGGGACATAGATGTTGTGTCTGCCCCCGCTGCCCCGGCTGCGTGAGGCGGCATAAAACAGACTCACCTCTCCGCGGCGCGGGCGCACAATCGGAAGGCTTCGATAATTAAATTATGTTGCTTCTGAGCTTTGAAATGCGGCGTGTGCCTGCTCCGCTTCTTCTTTTTGTTATTTGTTTTTTACAGCCCATTTGTTTTCTTGTCTTAATCTCCCCACCCCCGGTTGGTATTGAAATGACTTGGGTTCACACCCGGCCTGGAGAAGGGGGTGTCTCTGAAGGTGCTGCGAGGGGCAGGAGCGCCACTTCTTAAATGAGAAATTGGAGCTGCCGGTCAAGGGGAGCTCAGGCTCCTGTGTTCTTAATCTCATGCGTAATAATTACACCACTTTCCTTCAATATGTCCTCAGCTTCCCTCCCTCCCTTCCTCCCCAATTTCCTGTATCTCTATGTATTCATTTAGCTACCCACTAGGCAGTAGTTATTGAACTGTGCTGGGTACCAGATTTTTACTGTGATAGGGAAAGATGGCACTGTCCCCGCTCCGAGGAAAGGCCGCAGCAGAAATACAAGGAATCTACATCTTTTTTGCATCTCAGCTGGACTTAAAGAACAATGGGACTAGCCCAGTGTGGTGGCAGTGGGCGCTTGTCATCCCGGGACTTGGGAGGCTGAGACAGGAGGATCACAGGTTCGCAGCCAGACTCAGCCACTTAGTGAGGCCCTCTGCAACTCAGTGAGACCCTGTTTCAAAATTAAGAATAAAAAATAGGGCTGGGGTGTAGCTCGGTGGTAGAATGCCCCTGGGTTCAATCCCCAGTACTGCAACAAAACAACACACACACACACACACACACACACACACACAGCCCAATGGGACAAAAATAACGGTATGAGCAGGCCCCAGGAGAATGAAGCTGAAGTCCCGTGACATCAAATGACTTCTAAGGCCAGTTCAGAAGGCCCACAGCTCTCTTCGGGGGCTGTAAGAAGGTAGAGTGTCCTGAAACCATCATGCTGAGGAGATCAATGACCCGCTTGAAACTTTTGGCAGTTAGTTAAGCCAACAGCAACTAAGGGCGCCATCTTGGCTGCCCAGCCCAGTTGAGCTTTGGGAGACAACAGACCCAGCTGACGATATCTGATTGTACCCAGGTGAGAGATCTATGTGAGAGCTGCCAGATGAGACCCCCAAGTTCCTGACCCACAACAGCATGAGCAAAATACAATGACTGTTTTATTGTGATTGATTGATTGATTGATTGGTGCTGGGAATTGAATGCAGTAGTATCCTACCTCTGAGCTACACCCCCAGCCGCTTTTGGTTTTTGGTTTTGAAACAGGGTTTTGCTAGGTTGCGTAGAGTCTTGCTACATCGCTGAGGTTGTCTTTGAATCTGTGATCTTTCTGTGTCATCTTCCAATGTATTGGGATGAGGACATGTGCCAACATACCTGGCTAAAATGGTTGGTTATGTATGTATGTGCGTATGTAGGTATGTAATGTACGGATGGGTGTATGTGTATATTTATAATAGGAATTGAACCCAGGGGCATCTTCCTCAGAGCTACCGCCCAAGCCCTTCTTATTATTTTGTTTTTGAAGCAAGGTCTTGCTAGGTTGCTGAGAGTTTTGCTACATGGTTGAGGTTATCCTCAAACCTATGATCTTCCTGTCTCCGACTCCCGAGTGCTGAGATGATAGGCATCCGCCAGCACACTTGGCTACAGTGCTTGTTATAAACCACCAAATTGGGGGCAGCTTGTTACACAGCAGTGGGTGACTGTGTGTGAATTTACCATTCAGGTGAGGAGACAGATGCGAAAGTCCACAAAATACAAAATACCTACTTAAGGCCATAGCAACATCGAAGAGCTCTGTAGAACTATGCAAGTACCTTTGACTGAGAGATAAGGGAAGCTGCCCAGAGAAGGTGGTGAGTGACTGAGCTTTGAAGGAAAACCGGGAATTTAACAGGGGGTAAGAAAACGCAGGCGTCATGAGCTAAGGTCCTGTGGCAGGAATGAGATCCTGAAAGAAGGCTGGTGAAGCTGCCGCTAGGAGAAGGGAGAGGCCAGAGGGGAGCACAGGGGACCCTGAACGCTGTGCTGAAGAGCTGAGCATTTGCCAGAGTGGCGGCGAGGCAGCGCAGCGGGGCTGGGAGCAGCGTCTGTGGGTGTGGAGTGGGTGGCTAATGAGCAAGCGAGCCTTCTCCTGGAAATGGCGCTCGCTCGGGGTTGAAATGGTGCGTGTGAAAACCAATTATCCAGTAGGACCCGGGATCTGGCGGCGGTGGCTTTCCTGCCGAGGGTCCCCGCGCCAAGCTCTCCGGCAAAGGCCACAACTTTACATTTAATCGCACGACCTTGGGTAGGTCACTTCACCTCTCTGGGGACCGGACTTGTGCAGATGATTTATAGAACCTTTCAAGTTTTGTGAATCTGGGAATCAATCCTCGGTGACTTTCCCATCACGGCGGAAGCGCTCGCGAAGACTTACATAAATAGATTAAACAGGCCAATGACGCGAAATTATATTTAATGGGTTTCATTATCGCCCTGTGCGATAGACGGAGCCTCTCTCCTCTCCCTAATGTCTGCCTTATTTTAATGGAAGCACTCGGGTTAGGGAAAGGCAGCCATGGAGCAAATGGCCGGTGACTCCCTGGGGGATGTCTGGCCGCATCCGACCGCAGAGGAGAAACGAGTGTTGTACGTGTGTGGCCATGGCCCGACCCCAGGCTGTGTCCCCGACTGGCCGCTCGCTCCCAGATGCAGGCACTGCCTGGTCAGCCAAGCTCCTGTGCTAAAAAAAGGGCCCCGCTCTGGACACCAGTGTGCAACACCTGGGAAGACGTAGACCCCAAACCATTGGGAATGCCGAGAACGATGGCTTAGGGTCCTTTTCTGTCTGAGATCTTGGGCTGGTTATTTCAGATCATTGAGCAGAGGTCTCCTCTAAAATGGAAGGCTGGAGATGCTCACCTCCCTGCCTTCAAGGAGCAGAGATCAACTAAGATAATTCTTAAAAATGGCCATAGACTATGTGCCTGGCACGTAGTGAATGCTGGATAAATGTTGACTAGTATTATTCTGGTCCATCCTTCAGCGCCCTTCTAGAATAATTGAAGCTGCACACGGCTGAGATTACAAATGTCAAACCTACAAATACCCAGGGCCTGCTGTATGTATTTATGCTTAAATGGACTGTTCAGAAAACAGAGCAGAGGTTCGGCTTGTCTCAGTAATCCCTTTTGCTGTTTTTACACAATCCCTGGTCAAAAAAAGAAAAAATAACATTGTAAGTAATGTTAAAGAGAGGTGCCCCAGCCAGGTATAGTGGTGCATGCTTGGAATCCCAGAACTTGGGAGGCTGAGACAGGAGGATTGCAGGGTTTAAGGACAGCCTGGGTAACTTAGTGCGATTCTTGGAAACTTAGACTGTTTTGAAATAAAAAAATAAAAAGGTTTGGGGGTATAGGTCAGAGGTAGAGTGCCCTGGGTTCAATCCCCAATTTAAAAAAAAAAGGAAAAAAGAGAGGTTCCCCCAACACAAGGGTGCAAACCACACTGGAAGCTACCCACTGCACAGCCAGCAGTTTTTTTTTTTTTTTTTTTTTAATGGTACTACGGATTGAATCCAAGGGCATTTACCTTCAATCTACACCCCCAGCCCTATTTTTTTATTCTTTATTTTGAAACAGGGTCTCACTGAGTTGCAAAGAGGCTCACTAAGTAGCTGAGGCTGTCTGCAAACTGGGATCCTCCTATCTCAGCCTTCCAAATACTGGGATTACAAGCTTGTACTACCATGCCTGGCTCGTCCCACTCCTGATCTGGGATCTGCACTTCGGGCTCATGCCTGTGTAGGCAAGTGTGTGCGCATGCACACACACAGACACCTCATTGCTGAGGGTGTGATTGGAAAACTAACTCTGGTTTCCTTGACACAGTCCAGTTCTGCTTTCCAGGACGAAAACCCTCGTGCCTCCGGCAATAGCAACCTCACTTCCTAGCGTTGCGATCCAGAGGGGAAGCGCTCCTCAGTCCTCCCCATGTGCCGAGCCCCTGGGCCCAAGGCCCCTCACAGGCCAGGGCTGGGGGCCACGTGTAGGCAAGATGAAACGATTGCATCTCGGATCCATCGAGACTGTAAATTTTTTGAGTCCCTATAAGCTAAAATCAATATTGGCACAACTGTGTGTCATTAAAAACTAAATGAACATGACAAAACCAAACTGCTGCCCATTAAACAAATGAGTTTTCTCTGCGCACAGGCACAGCGGGTTATTAAATTCTTTATTACAGGAACATCACCATTGGAAGGGGGTAAGAAGACGTCTTTATGAGTCATCTGTATGTGTGGAGCCGCCCAGTCTTCCTGTGCTCACCCCTGAAGACGCCCCAGTCGCTGACCTTCTCCTCCCATGGGAGATGGATGAGCTTTTCCTGAACATTCTGGGGAGAGAGAGAGAAAAAAATGGTGCCATGACCCGGGTGTTCACTCCCACATCATGTGTTCATCCAACCATTAATGATTCATCAACAAATATTTATTGACCACTGGATATGTGTTGGGCATGCCACTGGGTCCTGGGATAGTTGATTTTCTCAGGCCAACATACATGCTCATACATCTCAGAAGACCCATTGGCAGTGATGTAAAAGCCTGGGATATTCTGGTTTTCCCTTAACGAGATGCCTGGAGCTAAGATAGTCTTGGGGTTGGTGATGTTATCATTGTTAAAGATGGAACCACCTTTATCTTCTGCATCCTTGATGTAATGCCTGTCCCCTCATGGTCACAGAAAAGCTGCCCGCCATAGCTCCAAACATCTTGATCTCACTCAGCGATATTCAAAGGAAGTCTCTATTCCTACAGATCATTGTATCGGGAAGTCAAATCTTTTCCAGAGACCCCAAAAGGTCTTCCTCCAAGCCAGGTTCCCTAACTTTCTATTTTGTGTTCTGCTTGTTTTGCCACTGGGCAATGTCCTTTTGGTCCCCATCAGTCTGTGCTCTGAAGCTGTGGACCAGCTCCAGCCCACAGCTGCACCCTCCAGGGTTGACCCCGACCCCAGCACAGTTATGTGTCCTGGGTCCACTTAACCAGAGGAGGGCAGAGACACACAGACTTGATGTTTTCTGGAAGGTCTCCTGTCCTTAGAGGATGGGGAGGGATGAAGGAAGAAGGAGGAGGAGGAGGAAGAAGAGGAAGAGAGAGAGGGAGAGGGAAAGGGAGGAGGAGGAGGAGGAGGAGGAGAAGGAGGAGAAGGAGAAGGAAGGAGGAGGAGGAGGAGGAGAAGAAGAAAAAGATAGATGTGCAAGGGCAGGAAGATAAAAGAGCTGGACGGAAGCTGGGTGTGGTGTGCACACTTGTAATCCTAGTACTTGGGAGGCTGAGTCAGGAAGACTACACAGGTTTGAAGCCAGGCTCAGCTACTTAATGAGGTTCTAAGGAACTTGGTGAGACACTGTTTCAAAAAAAATTAAAAATAGATCTGGGAGTATAGCACGGTGATAGAAAGCCCCATGGGTTCCATTCCCAGTGCCACAAAAAATTAATCAAAAATAAAGAATAAAAAATCAGGCTGGGAGTGTTTAATCCCCAGCACCATCACCACCAAAAAAAAAAAAAAAAAAAAAAAAAGAGCTGGATGGACTCACCCCCCATCCCCAGAACGCCTGTGCAGTGTTCTGGTCTGCCTTAGCAAGTGCCTACTGGGAGTTCTCCGAGTAGGAGGTGGCCTGGCTCTCAGGGTCGCTCCTTGGGACTGACAGGCAGCGATGCAAGATGTCACATGTTTGCGTACAGACATTACTGCTTTTTATCTTCACAGGAGCCCAGCACCGTGAACAGTACGATCCCTATTTTACAAAAGAGGAAACTGAGGCCCAGAGATGCTAAGCAACTCACCCAAGGACATAGTGCAGTATTCCCAGCAGAGTTTGGGACAGAACCTCATCTCCTGGTTTCAAGTACCACGCTCCTTCCCAGAAGTGGTAGCTCCTGGACTCTACTCTGAACAGTCTTGGGTACTCTTTGCCAGATCAAGGGTCTTGATCAGCTGGTGAAATAGGATGATGGCCATCTTTTCTCGATTTGCGCGTGGGACACCATAGTACATATCATTCCTTTGATTATCCTGCTGTTCTCTATTTTTTTTTCCCCGAGTCTCCGGGTACTTATCTTGTCCTCAATACCAGGATCTCGTATAAAGTGGAATATGATTTAGCACAACATTACACAGTCGGCTCCAGCCGCTCGATAGCTCACCACGTTCCACACGGGTTATTACACACTTCCCAAAGCTTTATGTCCAGGTGAGCACATTCTCACAATTGTTTTCAGATCCTGAAGGGTTAATATCGACATTTCAAATTCTAAATAAACTAGCAGTGACACCCAGGAGTTCTGTGTTAAAATGGATGTGAGTTTGAATCTGGACTCAGGGTGGGGAAAGATCTGGGCTCCATTAGTAATGCCTGTCACTGGCACAGACGCGGACTGTAGACATGTTAATTATAAATTTAAGCACCCTGTTCTAGACACTGGCAGAAGAAAAGAGGTTGATTTCAACCCACCTTGGCCTTGGTGCCTTTAGAACGTCAGGCCAGCCTGATTTCTCTGTTAAGTGGCAGTCACCATGGCCTTAAAAGATGATCACATAATATCATTTAAACATGTTTTTTAATAGCCACGACAATGGTCAAACTCCAACCACAGACCTTGACCCCCACTTGCCAGAGGGTGGTTGTTTAGCTCACATGTGGGGAGCGCTGTTGACACCCAGCCTACCGGCTGGCGGTCTCCCTCTGCTATAATCAGTGGCCAGCGTCTCTGCAGGTGACACAGGATGGCAGGCCTGGAGGATGGGAGACTAAGTCGGAGATGGGAAGAGCCTGGTGTCCAGGGCACATGGAGGCAGCGACCCCTGCTGGCCGAGGGAAGAACAGCATGGACTTGCTGTGCTGTGGGGCAGGGGTGGGCTGATGAGAGAGGCCTCTCTGGACTTGTCTTACCAGTCATTCCCCATGGTGCTGTAGCGTCACATCCCAGCCTGAGGGAGGGAGAAGATATGTGTGGGCCAGGAGGAAGCAAGAGTGATTTGGAGACGCTGCCACTCTCATTGGCTCCAAAGGGCCAGAGGGACAGATAGTGAGGGCCAGCACCAGGAGCCCTGGGAACAATGGGACACGCCCATCGTGGAATGGGCCAGATGCCCCTCATACTTTAAGGCGTGGGAGTTCAACAGCCACCTCTCTTGAAGCCAAGCATGTCTGCGAGAGACTGACCTTTTTTTTTTCAGTACTGGGGATAAAACTCAGGGACATTCTACCTATGAGCTCCACCCCCAGCACTATTTTTTAATTCTTTATTTTGAAACAGGGTCTCATTGAGTTGCAAAGGGCCTCACTAAGTAGCTGAGGCTGGTTGTGAATCGTGATTCTCCTGTGTCAGCCTCCCAAATGCTGGGATTACAAGTGAGCGTCAACATACCTGGCACACAGGCCAGTCTTGCTGCCTGGCCCACCACTCCTCTCTCGGTCCATCTGGTCTACCTGATCCTCTGGGTCACATCCTTGTCGCCCTTCAAGGCTGTCCTCAAAGTCTTCCCAGACGGCTGCCTGTTCCCCCAGCAGAGCAAACCACTTCTTCATCTCCCTCCTGCAACACCCTAGTTATACCAAGCCCAGTTAGAGCCCCTTATTTGGATGATATCATTATATTTAAAAATGACAACAGCTAGGAATTGCTGGGTATGTCCTCTCTGCAGAGAGAGAGAGAGAGAGAGAGAGAGAGAGAGAGAGAGAGAGAGAGAGAGAGAGAGAACACACAAGAGTGCAGCAGCCCCATCTCTCCTTGAAAGCCTGATTTGTAGTATTTGCTTATTTCCATGCTGTAAATATTCTACTGTTGACAATTTCAAGCCACTGATGCTTTACCAATAGTTTCAGGTTCATGGCATTCCTAAAAAATTAGGAATCGACTCTGAGCTGACATCAACCCCCTTTTGGTCCCTAGCCACTAGACTGTGAGCTACTCAGTAATAGGGGCCTTTTTTGTACTGGGGATGGAACCCAAGGGCATTCTATCTCTGAGCTGCACCTCTACCCTATTTTATTTTATTTTATTTTTTCAGGCCTATTTTTATATTTTTATTTGGAAACAGAGTCTCTTAAGCCAACGCAGCTGGCTTCAAACCTGCGCTATCCTCCTGCCTCTGCCTCTTTTTTAAATTTTTTTATTGGTGCACTGTATTCATACATCATAATGGGATAAAAATAATACTTTTGTAGATATATATGCACACATCGCCCAGTCAGCCCCCACCCGATCCCCACCCCGTTCCCTCCCCATCCCTCCTTCCCATGCTTGGCTTAGTGGTTAACATCTAGTATTATAGTAATTTATCCAATATTAACGTTGATAATCTCACATAACAGTTTCATTTGTCTGATACCAAGCTTTTGATGACTTAAAGTGAACATTTCAATATTTCTTTTTGCTTTCTTTCTTACCAGAGAATATTTCTTTCTTTTTCTTTTTTAAGGTGAAACTATCATATATTTATTTATTTATTTTTCACAAAAAATCTATCCTAATATGGAATATGGACTCTAGATACCCAAAACGATTATTTTTTTAAATTTGGAAACAAGATCTTACTAAGTTGCTGAGGCTACCCTTGAATCTGTGAACCTCCTGTCTCAGCCTCCTAAGCGCTGTAATTACCACCACAGTGTGTTTGTGGTGTCTGCTGGATGCTCCAAGCTGAGAGAACAGTGAGGGACAGGGGATGGTGGAGTCCTGGGGGGTCTCTGTTGGTCCAAAGGGCCAGCCGGGGAGTCTCCTGCTGGAGGGGATCTGGAGATATTTTTAGCACATCCTCCACTACAAAATGATCTCTTGCTGACCTGAATAGGAGTCCAAATCCCACTGTGTATGCACTATTTTTTCCCCATAAAAAGCAGAGTTTTTTTTTCTGAGCTTACAGACCCCTTGGGAGTCAACGAATGTGTGCTGGAAGGTCCGAGGGCCTCACGGAGATTGTGAAATTTAGTGTGTGATATGTACATAGTTTTTCTTGGGGAGAGGACCCACAGCTTTCATCAGATTCTCAGTGGGTTCTGTGACCCCTCCAAAAAAGGATTTATTGAAGGTATTTGTCTGAAAGGGGATTATCCAATAAGTGGTTTGGGATAATTGGCTAACTCTTTAGGAAAAAAAAATAATAAAGCTGGATTCCCACCTGACTCCATATACCACAATGTTCCAGGTGGATCAAGGATTTAAATGATTAAGAAGATGAAGCCTACAAGTTAGAGAAGAAATTCGGGTGAATATATTTAAAATGTTGGAGTGGGAAACCGGTTTTCAAAGCGGGAAACAAAATCCAGAGCAGTCTAGAAAAAAGATCGATTAATCTAGATCTGAACAACTCTATGTGGAGAAAGTAAGGGGAAAGAAAGACCAATTGGGGATCAAATGATAAGATGTTAATGGGAAAAATATTTACAGCACAATTCACAGACAAAAAAGCTGATTCATTAATTCATGAAGCAGTTAGATAACCCATAGGAAAAAATTTAAATAACCAAATATAAAGATGTGCGTATGATGTGGCGGGGGTAGTGCACGCTAACGGAATACAATGAGTGGGTAAAAAGATGTCTAGCAATACACTAAATTAAAGAAAGGCAAATGGATGCCCAAACTGGGATTGCCATTTATTTTTAACCTTGCTTGACTGACTGAAATTTTTATCGATGGTGTTTTATTTTGTAGATGTTGTATATTTTATTTAGTCCTCTATAGCTTGATATTTAGATTGCATCTGGTTTTTGAGTATTTTCAACAATATTGTCAAGAACAGTTCTGCAGCAAAACCCATGATTATTTACTTAAGAAAAATTCCTGAAGGATCAGTAACATTTAGCATCTCATAGCTGATCAGATCTTTTCCAAAGTCGCCAGTCGGGGCTGTATTGTGGGGCTTGTAGCCCTCCTGAGAATGGCAGCCCTGGTTTTATAGATAAGAAAAATGGTAAGTAATATCATTTGGCATCTACTCTATGCCAGGCAGTGGGGTGTGCACTTCTGAAATTAATAAGTATTCTCATTTATTAGATATGATGCAAATTATCTGTGCTCCATTATACAGATGAGGAAAAGGAGGATCAGAGAGGTTTAGTAACTTTCCGAAATTGTACAGTGAAGTAAGGCCTGGGATGTGGGGTGCAGGTCTCTCTAGCCCATAAGCTCACCTCTCTAGGAAGCAGAAAGCAATATTAGTTGATGTTGTATTCCTGGGGTGGAGGGGGTAAAACCCCAGAAAGGAAGACAATGCTAGGGAGGCTGAGGGACCTCAAAAACAATTTTGTGCCTGTTTTCAATTTTTCCAAAGGTTGGCCCTACCCCTAGGCGTCCTGTTGCATATTCCCCTGGGGCAGTTTCTGCGTGGGAGGCTGGGGTCATCTCCGTGAGCTTGTGCGAGGCTGGATGAATGGACGTTACAGGGCAAGGGGCACGGGGAGCTTGCTGTGCTTCCGGCCCCATCCCCTGAGTTTTTAGCCGCCCAGTCAGGCGTGGTGGCGCACGCTTGTAATCCCAGTACTTGGGAGGCTGAGACAGGAGGATTTGGGGTTCTAGGCCAGCCTCAGCTACTTAGCAAGACCTGGTTTTGAAATAAAAATAAATAAGTAAAAAGAGCCAGGGGTATAGCTTGGAGGTAGAATACCCTTGGGTTCAACCCCCAACACAAAACAAACAAACAAACAAACAAACAAACAAACAAAATAACGAGCTGCTCAAGCCAATGCTACACTTTCTTTTTTTCTTTTTTCTTTTTCTTTTTTTGGTGGTACTGGGGGTGGAACCCAGGGGCTTTCTACCTCCGGGCTATACACCTAGACCTATTTTATATTTTATTTGGAAACAGTCTCACTAAGTTGCTGAGAGCCTCACTGAGTAGCTGAGGCTGGCTTCGAACCTGTGTGATCCTCCTGTCTCAGCCTCCCAAGAGCGGGGATTACAAGCGTGCGCCACCACGCCCAGCCAGTGCTACACTTTCAAATGCCCCTGCCACCTCCTGCACAGAATTTTCATATAGGTCAACAATAAAAAAGAGATTTCCATGTTCTTAGGTACCAGGGAATTGAAAACCCTTTCTTCTCTAATTGCATTCCTCGCCCTTCTGATTGCTTACTTAATCGCCTTCCAAGCCCAGCCAGTCTACACATCTCCCCTACCGTCCACCTGGACCAGACCCCGCCCGAGCCCCACACCACAGCTCTAAGTAACCGTGTTCAGGTTCAAGTCTTAAACAACCAAGAGCAGGCACAGTGTTACCCTTTAAAGACCCCACAAAGTTAGAAGGACTTTGGGGACTCAGAGTTCATTTTCTAAGAGAAATCACTACCATCTTCCTCTCTCCAGATCTGCTGTAGGTGGCCAAGAGAGATAAAGTATGATTCCGAGAACAGCCCGTGTAAGCAGGGAGATGAACGGTCCCATCCGCGCCTGTGACAAACGGTAACTTACTTCCTTTACCCCGCCATTACTCTACTGTGGTTCCCGGTTAAAATTATTCCAAAATTATTTGGTTCTTTCTAAGGCCATGAAACATGAGGGGCAGTCTAGGAAGTATCAAAAGACTTTAAAAAATATCCATATTCTTTGACCCAGCACAATTTCACTCCTACAAATTTATCTCGAGGCTCTGATGCTATTTGTGCAAAGATCTATCTGTGATACGTTCTTTATGGTGTCTTTTGTGCTATCGGAGAAATGAAAACAAACCAATTGTTCAATAGAAGGGACTGACCGACAAAATTAATGTGGCTGTTAACAATTAAAAATCGTGCCGAGGAAAGATAGCAACGTGGCAGCATGGTCAGGATGTAACAGTTAGAGGCTGAGGCGGGAGGAATAGCAGGCTAGAATGCAGTATTTGCAGTATTATGTGTTTAATAAAGAAAAATTATTGAGAGGAGAGACACGGAAGGCTGGAAATCTATGTAGCAAAGCTGTGAGCATTTCCTCTTGGTGTTGGAATGATGGCGGTTTCTCTTTGCCTTGTGCTTTTCGGTTTCGTACTGTCACTGCATCAAGCTCCTTTGTAATTAGAAAAACCATGTTTTAAAAGAAGCAGTTCTATTACAAGTGCTTTGGCTAGGGTGCTGTGGTTGACACAGGCCGTGGCAGGTGCCTGGATTTGTGTCTTGGGGCATTTTACAGCTGCCGGGTTGGGTCTAGGAGGCAGGCGTATGCATTCTTAGGAGATTGGAGCCCATGGATTCATCTCCTGTGATCTGTCTCACCTCCCGCATCCCACGGGGGACAATCAGTATCCCAAATACCCAGCCTGTTAGACACGGTGTCTGATTGAAGATCGAGTTCCTCGGATTAGTGCCGGGTTGAAAAATGACCCACGAGTCTCTCGAGACGGAGCCGAGCGAGAGCGGAGCTGGGTATTTATAACCCAACCTCCCCGCTCTGGGTCTGGACACCACACAATTTTGACAGATGATTCTCATGAGAAACTTTCAGTTTCCATTTGATTATGGGCCCATAAACACAGATTGCAATTGAGCAGAGTTAGAGCCCTGCCCGGATCGGACCTGCCAAGGGCCCGGGAAGACTTTCTGGATGGCTCTGCATGCCTGTGCTGGTGACTGAGGTTGAGAAACAGTTGTTTCTCCCACATCTCCCACACTTAGCCCTGCATCCTCGCCTGGGCTCCTACCTTCAGACTCCCCAACAGTGCTGTGCTGAGCCACGCTGTCAGCCCATATACCCATCTGCCTGCCTTCCTGGATGTACCATTTGCACCATGCCCTGTATCCCAGATATGGCAGCCGACCAAACAACACGAGGTCTCCACCTACCCAGTTTACCCATGGTGCAGTGCGCTCCTCTCAGAGCCCAAGGCCACCGTCCAGACCTGGGCATAGAGGTCTGGCGGTTCAGTGCCATCCCTGGGCTCAAGGCCCATGGATGTTCCTGTCTCCTTGCTGGGCACATGGATCTCTGGCTCCTTTTCCATAGAAAGGCTGCGGCCCACCCGGTGGTCCACAAGGCCTCCTGCCTGCCCGCTCGGCACCGGCCTCTTTGGTGGACCAGCTGTTCTCGGGTGGCTGCTCTTTCATCCTGCTCCTGGGAGGCCCGGCTCCGCATCCCGCACAAACACATCTGGACCTCTTCAGAGCACACGACGGGAACATCTGCCGCCAGACAGAGAAGGACACGGAGGCCCTTCTGTAATCACATCTAATTGTCTCCGGCCCTGGGGAACTGGTATTTGGGTTAGAATTGAAGGACTTCTAAGATGTTTCTAGAAGCCTGTTATAGCCCCGGACCCAGCTGAGCCTTCTGTGGTCCAGGCAGCAGAAAGGGGTCAAGAGGATGCAGAGGCAACTGGGATGGAACAGAGAGTCTTAATATTCCATCGGAGTCTCCCAACTTCTCTCAGAGCAGAAGAGGCCATGTAAGAAGGGCAGGGGAGAAACTGTCATGGACACCCACCACATCTCATGGCCAGCAAGTCTCCATCTTTTCTCTGTAGGAGTCAGGGAAGGAGCACACTCCTTCAGAGCAGCCCTCACCAGCAGCCGAGGGGTGGATCACTACCAGGCCGCCTCACCTTCTGCTGGGAGGACTCAGGCATGGGTCGACAGGTGTCTGGTGACTCCTGTGGGGTCAAGCACCAGCTGCCCACGTGAGAGCTGCTTAATGGCCTGTCCTTGCCAGGCTGTCTGCCTCCCCTGGATGGCCTCCTCCTCCCTGGGCTGGTCCTGGTCATCTACAGAGGCTCTGGATCTTCCTCTGGGCTTTTGCTTTCGGGCAAACCCAACCTGAGCTCAGGTTGTGGATGGTTTGTGGATTGCTCTTAGTGTTAGAGATCTACGGGGGCAAAGAAAACACGGCCCAACAGCAAGAAACAGGCTTTATTTAGGTACCACAAATTAGTAGATTAATGAGTAAGCGTTCATCAATTTTTTTTTGTGGTGCTGGGGATGGAACCCAGGGCCATTCTACCTCCAACTGACACCCCCAGCCCTATTTTTTATTCTATATTTTTGAAACAGGGTCTCACTGAGTTTCAAAGGGCCTCACTAAGTAGCGCGGCTGTCCGTGAACCACGATCCTCCTGTCTCAGCCTCCCAAATGCTGAGATTTGTTCATTAAATTTAAAGAGAACACTTAGAGCAATTCAAACAGACACCAAGAACCCATGGATGCCCTAAGTCCTCAGGACAGGAGAAAGACACCACGGGGGTGAGGTTAAGTACCCCCAAAGTGGATATGTCCTGGACCAGCTCTGAAAGCAGCTCCAGGCCAGCTGCCGTTCCCATCTGCCACCACGCAGGACGGTACTTCCTTGCCGGAATCTGAAGCTATTTAAACCTCTGTTCCCGTGCCAGAGATCTGGGCAGAATTTAGATAGCGCATTTTGACATAATTTAAGACTGTGTTAAGACAATGATCTAAGAGGAAAGCGGAGAGTATTGTAGGCTCAGTCTCAGCCAGACACGTGGACTGGGTTCGTTTCTTCGCTGCTGTCATTAGTGAAGTGGGATTTCTGGGGTCTAGAATGCCTTAGCCTCTAAATCCAGCCAGCATGGCTGTTTCCCAGGCAATGGGGACATGAGCCGCAGCTCAGCACAGGATTAACCGCGAAGGTCAGGCTTTCATTTTATGACACGGAAGCCGAGCCCCACGATTTATTTACCTCTCCCCCAAAGTTCAGCCTGTTCTCGAGTTTCTCATTGAACGAGCTTTGCAAATATTAGTATAATCGGCTCTTCATACTCGTGGGTCCTGTATCCTGTAGATTTAACAAACCTTGGGTGGAAAACATTTTTTAACAAATTGCGTCTGTATCAAAAAGGCACGGGTATTCTTTTTCTTGTCATTATTCCCTAAACAATACAGTATAACGCTATTTACATAGCATTCGGTATCAGTTATTATAAGTAATCTAGAAAGGATTTAAGGTTTATAATAGGATGTGCATAGGTTATACACAAATAGTGCACCGTCTTCTCTAAGGGACTTGTGCATTTTTGGGCTTGGGTTTCTGCAAAGGGTCCTGGAGGTTTCCCCCACGATCTCCATCCTGATGCCTCTCTCCTGCATCCTTCATGAATTGGAACAGCAAAGGTCGACACTGAGGATCAGCCCTTTCCAGATCAACTGCAAGGGCAGTATGATTTGAAAGAGGGCTCGGTGTGGAACACACACAACGGATCTCAGTTGGTTCATAGGACAGACTGCGCTTCGGACACCTTGGGCTTTGGGACCTTCCGAGGCGCTGGAGCAGACTCTCTTCTCACTTGGACAGCCGAGCTGGAGTGCAAATCCTACTTTGGGTGCTTTACAACTCAACCTCCTTCCGGCTGTGGTGGTTGTGAGACCTCAAAGACCCACCTGCCGCCGCCGCAACTCTCACTGTTAAGCCCAGGAACCATTGGTGCCTCTGCCTCTTCGTTTCCTGGAGGAATTCTTTCCATAGCAGGCTGGGTAGAAAGCTTCGGCCTCTGGAAAGGGGAAGACGGGGAGGGAAGGGCAGGATGTCAGAGCATCAGCGCTGGACGTGTCTCAGCCGGGCTTGGCACTGGTCTGGGGCGGACCGTTCTCTAAGAGCTGATGCTAATCTGAGAGGGCGTCTTGCCCAGCCAGGCTATCTCTTGTTCCCAGACTTGTCCAGTTTTCTTCCCAAGGACAAGCCGCCAATGCTGTGCCCTCTTCACAGTAAGGCCGTCTGCATTTGGAGAGACAGCCCTGGAGGCTTTGCAGAGTGCCTCCAATGTCATTCAAGAACATTCACCAAGCATAGCACTAGGCCAGGGCTCTGCGCAGAAAGAGGATCTGAGATGCTTGGTTCCTACCGGAACAAGAGTGGCAGAAAAGCTGGGCATGGTGGCACATCCCTGCAATTGGGAGGCTGAGACAGGAGGATCGCAGGTTCGGGGACAGCCTCAGCAAGTGGTGAGACTCTCATCAAACCAGTGAGGCCGTAGTTCAAAATAAAATAAAATAAAACAGGGCCCCCATGGCCCAAGCAGATGTAACATTCATGGCACTGTGATTTCAACTGGGATATAACTTCAGAATCCTTCTGAACACTATGATCCAGCAGGCAGCTCCTAAGATACAGAGCTGACGGCCGGGATGAAATTATTTTCACCTCTTCCCCGGATCTTCACATTTTAAAACCAATTCACTGACATAGATAAATGTGGAGCAGCTATGTGGATACCTCGATAAGAAATGTTTAGCGATTTGTAAAGCAGAGGCGATCATTTACCTTGCCCCGAAGTTAGGGGACTTTGAGGCACGGTGAGGTTTCAGAATCAGAGCGTCACGTGGCTCGTGTCCTCGCTGGAGTCGGGAGGATGCAGCAGTCTTTGCTGGCCTCTCCCTGAGGGCCCGTCCAGGGTGCAGGATCTGGACAGATAAGACTGATGCCCCCGCTCTCCGTAAGCGTGTCCTGCGCTCCCCGCCCGCCCCCTGTCCTTAGCTCCCCGAGGCAGGTGTTCATGTACATCAGCATCCCAGGTGGGAGGCCGCACACGTAATGACCACTCCAGGACAGCAGAACAAGAGGTGCTGCGCAGGGTGAACCGGGATGTGCTCCCCATGGCCACAGGTCTTTTTTTTCTTTCATGAGAGGGTGTGTTTGTGTGCTGAGCGCATGTGTGCACTGGTGGGTGGGCTGAGAGACAAGAAGAGAGAGCAGATCTTCTTTTCTTACTTAGAGCTGGGTCCCTTCCTCATCCCTTCCATAAGGTTCGCTCAGGTGAGGGGGTACAGACAGGCAGGGGTGAGGCCCCCAGAGTCTGAGGCAATGAATATAAGCCCAGCCAGCTCTCAGTGCAAGCCCGTGCTGCTAGAACGGCCTCTCGATGACCACTGGCCCAATCTGCGCCCCATCTCCCAGGCAAAAAAGCTGGACTGTCCAGAAGGTTCAGCCCCATACTCTTGCAGGTCCTGGGCCCCTCCAACTGCGGCTTCCCTCATCTGCCCACTTTGGCATCTTCTGCAGCTACTGGGGTGTAATGAAATCCTGACAGTCATAGATGGACGGCTGTTCTGAGATCTGAGGACCCAGCAAGGTAAGGCTTCCTGGAGCCTCAGGCTTCCTGGGAGGAGGAAGGATACTCCAACCCTGGCTCTGACAAATGTCACCGTGGATGGACGAGGCCAGTCAGCTGCTGGACAGAGGGCCAGATACGGTCAGCAGTGGCTGGGCTTGGAGCCCTGTTCAGAGCATCTGTGTTGAAAAGACCAGGCGGGAGATTCACAGAATCAGACGAGTGGAGCCCACAGAACCTAGATATAAATCACAGCAACAGCCTCGGGCTGAGGCCTGGGGAGCGCGGGGCCAGGAGAGCCAGGCCGAACCCCAGCAGCTGTCTTAGGAGCTGCGGAGAATGGAGCGACCTTACAGCTGCCTCTCACCTTGTAACTTCTGGGCTGTGATTCTGCGGTGGACTCAAGCCCAGCACCCCAGTGCCCCGCGCTGGCCAGCAGCCCTCTCCTCCCCTCCCCCACACAGCCAGGACTGCAAAAATCGCTTCTATTTGGAATGCATTAGGATTTCAATTTGTAACAAATTTCCTTTTCTAAACCCACTTGGCTTTGCAGCTACGTGAATTTTGGCAGCAGAGCCCTGCGTGCCAGGCCAGAAAGGAGGACCCGGTAAGGAATTCCGTATTTTCAGATGAAAATCAACTACAAGAAACCTGAGAAGGACTGTGGCTGAGAACTTGGAACATGTGTGCGTGCATTCGCATGTGTGAACCTCTGTGTGCATGTGTATGTGTATGTATGCGTGTGCATGTGTGTGTGTGAGTGCGTGTGTGGGAGGCACAAGGCCTCTGTATCTTAGCAGACAGGGTTGTGGAGTCCAGCACAGAACAGTGCTGAGGATGCCGGCACTGACGAGTGGCCGTCAACCTCCTCAGCAGCCGGGGCGGCACGTTCCCCGCCCTCCCAGCTCCCCGGCCTGTCATGTGCGCCACTCTTTGGGTAGGTACTAGTATGGCCCCATCTTACAGACGAGAACACTGAGGTCAGAGAAACCCCTTGAATAAGGCCCCACTCACCCTGGTGGCAAACTGGATTTGGAAGGCTGCTGTGTGTCTTTTGGGGCCGCATGCTGACCTGTTCCCCAAACCCAACCCACATAGGCAGAGGTGGGCTGGGTTAGATGAGCTTCCAGAAGAAGTGGGGTTTCAGCCCCGATGAGGCCAGAAAGCCGCTGAGCGGTACCACCCTCTGTGCCAGCTGCACCCAGTGCCCTCACCTACTGCATTTCTAGACTGCGGGGATGCAGGGTGCGCCTTAGGACCCAACCCGGCCTTACACATTTATCTGCGCTCCTGACAACCTGGGCAGAGCAGGCAGCAGGCTATTGACTTGTCGTCTGAGGGGTTTTGGTAGATGTCCCAGCGCTTGATCAATATGGCAGCTCTGTCTTCATTAAGGTCCCAGCCAGGGGCACCAACCAACCTGCTGGGAGGCTCGGGAGCTGGGGTCATGGCTCTCTGCCTTGGGCTCCTGGGGCCTCCCCGGGGTCAGGGCAGTGTGTGTAGAAGCTGAGCTTGCTGGGTCGTGCCCATCCATGCAGAGGGCATGGGCTGAATTGCAAAATCAGCTGCTGGCCAGGTGGCCGAGCCCGGCTGTAGCCAAGTGAATGGCAGGAGGGCAGCGGGCAGCTCCCCAGTGCCTACTGAACTGTGGCCAAACAGCCTCTCTGATCTGGCTTCCCCGCATGGAGCCCAGGCCGCCAGGTGTGGGCAGAGGTGGTGCATGCCGTGTGAGTTGGGAGAGGAGTCGGCAGAAGAGTAAAGAGAGAGAGAGAGATGGTTGGGTAGACAGACAAGTGTGGACAGAGGGGACAGAAAAGGCGTTATTTACTCATTTATTTATTTATTTATTTATTTATTTATTTATGGAACTGGGCATTGAGCCCAGTTCCATAAATAAAGCTACACCCCCAGCTACACCCCCAGCCCATTATATTTTTAATTTTGAAACAGAATCTTGCTCATGGCTTAAGAAAAACCAAGAGGAAGGGGCTTCTGTTACTGAGTCCCTTTATCGCCACACCCAGGCCTGGCCGAATCCGGGAGCGGATGGTGTGGGCAGGGCTCAGTCCCTCCAAGTCTCAGCTCTTCCTGCATCTCCCTTTGGTCTCCTGACTCCGGCAGCCGAGGCAAGATGGTGGCCTGTGGCTCTAGCCCCCCAGGAGAAGACAAACTTCTCTTCCTCAACCAATAAAAGCCAAGTTCTGGGCCTGAACTGGGTCACATGGGCATCTTCAAACCAGTCCCGTACGCATCGATGGCTGGCTCCTGGAGGTGGAGATGGGGCCAGCGTCCACGGGGAATGGGATCCTCGGGCCCAAGAATGGACTGGATGCGGGTGGCCCAGGGAGTAATGGCGTTCCACCGATGGGGATAGTGTCAACCTGGATGGGGCAGGAGCTGGTGGTCCTTGGACAGAGCTGTGTCCAAGAGGAGCCTGTGACTGTGCAGAGTGGCCTTAGATCGTCTCCATCTTCCTGAGCAGTGGGTAAGGGCCACGTGATTGGAGTCTGTTTAACAGGTGAGATAGGGAGGCGCGGTGCGTGTGGCAGGCAAGCAGACCACCTTTGGGACCAGGTTTCCTGCCTTGTATTCTGGGCTTTGCCTCTTACTGGCTTTATGGCTAGAGACCACGTGGTCCACCTCTATGTGCCTCAGTTTCCACCTTTGCAAGAGAGCTGCTGCTGCACTTAGCACACAGGAGGAGGTATGCGGGGACGTGTGGAGAGGTTGCCAGGGCTCTTACAGGAAAACAGGTCTGAACTGTGCTCTTGGGTCCTTGGCCTCAGTCCCGGGGCCTGGCCAGTGATCTCTGAAGCCTGTAGCCACATGCATGCTGCCCTGATATAAGTTTTGCAGTGGAAGGTTCTAGAGCCCTTCTGCGAGCGCCCCTCCTGCAGCCTGCAGTGTGAGCGAGCCCGGGACCCTGTGGGACCGGCTGGTGCTGAGCTGGTGTTGCTGCGCCGCACTGTTATTAAATAGTCCAGCTGACTCTGCAAGTCTGAGCAGAGCTGGTGTGCGGCTCGGGAGGCCCTGTTAGCTCAGCCTGGACACCCTGGGCGGGGGCAGGGCTGAGGGTTTACCGCTTGCTTCTCTTCCTCAAAAGGGACAGATAAAATAAGGAGGAAGAGAGCGGTGTGGGCAAAGGCAGCGAACAGAGACAGATAGCAGGGATCCAGATGGAGCATTTGTCTGCAGGGGAGAGAGGGAGATGGCAGCCCTGCTCCTCAGAGAGGGGTCAGTGGGCCAGCGTCATCCTCACCTGGGAACCTTGTTAAAAATGCAGGTCTTCAGCCGGGCCCTGGGCTGTGGCATCAGAGCCTGCTTCGTAATGAATTGCTGCAGGCACACACATGTTTGCAACCTACCGTCAGCCCTGGGAATGCTAGAGTTTCCCTAGCCACGCTGAGCATCCAAGGAGGCTCCAGAAATAAGAAAAAGAGCCTCTGGTACCAGTCAGAAGCCCAAGCTCTGTCCCCAGCGAGGCTCTGGCCACTCAGGGATGATAAAGTCAAATGCAAATGGACAGAGATGAAACACGCACAGTGAAACACTTTGGCCCCTTGTCCATACAACCCAAGTTTGTGCTCAGCAGCCACTGTGCTCATGGCTACCATAAAGGGCGACACAAATTAGGAGACATGGACCACGCCATGGAAGGTTCTCTTGGGCAACGTTGGTTGGGCTTGATTGTGTATCCAGATGTGTGTCCAGGTATGATGAATGACCCAGCCGGACCCAGGTCTCACTGATCAGCAGCTCCCTTCTTTGGGAAGCAGAGAGAGTAGGGTGCAGGGGAGACCGCAAGGGACAGACGTTCAGAAACTCAGATGTGGGGAGTGGGGTGCGGTGGACTCGGGATGTGGCTGCATAGAATCACCAGGTAAAATCAAGGCTTGGTTAGTAAAGGGAGGAGTCCTGGGAGGGAGTTAGAGGTCATTAATCTCAGCCCCTCATTTAACAACCTAGGAGCCAGAGACGGTGTAATGGCTAGACCTGAGCGTTGGGTTTTGAATTCCATGCCCAGCATTTGACTTTCTCTTTCTTCTTGGAAGGAAAGTGAAATAGACTATCTGTCATGAAGAAGGTGAGCAGGGGGTGCAGAAGAGATCAGAGATTGTGTGAAAGAGAGCCATTCTAGAACACAGGATCCTATGTCTAGACTTCAAGATCTTATGTCTAGAGTCTTGGTGAGAAATAGAGGGATGTGACCAGGTGGGGGTGGTGCTGGACATTTTAGGCAGGACTAGGAGATGGTGGGCAGCCGGTGGGAGGAGGATCCAGGCTAAGAAGGTCTTATCATTGTTATATTCCAAATCATTGTTCTATTCTACGATTCCTTCATGAGGCTAAGCCTGGAGAATTGCTCCCCAATACCTCTGTTTTCTCCCTCCCTGGCCACATTTCTGTCCAGATAGTTGGGCCCAGGTGACTAAGATCTGGTCCCATGAAGAGGAAGAGACCCAACCTGGGCAGCAGGGGTGCTGCCACTTCCAGGGATGAGCCCTAAAAAGCGCTTCATTGCCGGAAGTTGCACCAGATGTAGATGACACAGAGCAGACCCTTGCTTGCCCTGGCAGATAGCTAGTGCACTGTCTGAGAGGCGCCTGGTCCCCAAGACACTGAGAGGAGATGAACATCCCAACTGGCCCAGTTTAGACTATAATTGCAGCACATACTCCTTTAATTTACTAATACCACTAAAAACTTGGGGATGTTTGTTATAGCAGCTGGTCTACCCTGACTAATACACTAAGTTCGGCGTATGCTCTGAAATTCTCATTTCCCCATCAGATATCATAGCCTTTGCAAGATCTTTGCAAGTTTATGAAGAGGTCATTCCCTTCCTTTTCCTCTATATTCCTCTGTTCTCACCTCTTTCTGTCTAGGAATTCGTGGTCACCTCCATTAGCCCTTCAGAACTCTAAGTCCAAGGAAGGAAGGAGTCTCTAGGTTACTGTCATATCCATGAGGCTATCAGGATATGGCAGATCTAGGGACCAGGGAAGACCCTGTCGTGAGACTATTATCTCTGCATGTCTGCCTCCTCCAGGAAGCCTTTCCTGTGGGTCTGGCCTGGAACCACCCCAAGCTTTCCCATAGAATAGAGTCAGCGATGCCCACCTCTGTCATGGCTACCATACTGCAACATCCTGTTTGATTCTTGACCATGGTTGGCTTGTGTGGCCAGTTACTGCCTTGTGGGATTCAGAGAACTCTGTTGCTCGTGCTGTGTGATGAGGGAGAGCCAGGAACACAGATATCCACAGCAGTTGATAGCTTCTGATGTGCTCGCCCAAGTCCCCCTCCTGGTATTCATGCCCTGTGTGATCGATCTCCACTGGCGGAGTGTAAGCTGGGCCTGGTGATTTGCTCCTAACCAGAACAGTGCGAAAGCCATGGGAGGTGGGTTTTGCAGGACTTGCTGGCGCTTTCTCAGAGGTGCTCTCTTATTCTCTCTCCTGCCTGATCGACCTACTCACTCTGATGAAGCAAGCTGTTATGTTGGATGGGCCCAGGTGGTGAGGACTGAGGATGGTTTCTGTCCATTAGCTAGCAAGAAAAATAACACCCTTCATTCCACGACCCATGAGGATCACAGCATGAGCTTGGAAAGTGTCCCAGACCCAGCAGAGCCTTCTGATCGGACCCCAACCCCACTGCTACCTACAATGCACCCTGGCCAGGGGAGCCAGCTGGGCCAGGCCTACACAGCTGGTCTCCAGAAACCAAGAGAGAGTCATATGGGTTATTTTAAGCTAGGAAGCCAGGGGTTCTTGTTCATGCAACAATAGAGCACTAATATACTAATGGAACAAAAATGTAATAAAGAAGGGGAAAACTGGTCCTTGGTTAAGTAGGGGGTGATGGGAATTGGGTTGGTGGAGGGGGGCAAGCAGAAAAAGACAGCAACACTCAGGTGAAACTGGGACAGGGGCAGGGAGATACTCAGAGAGATAGCTTGTGGGGCCCTCTCAGGTGGGGGGGGCAGTCAGGGCCCCGGGGGCAGAGCCTGTGGATTCGTGGGCTTCAGGTGGGTGACAGCTCTCCTAAGTCTCTGCTCTGGAGGATGACAAGCTCTTACACTCCACATTCTGTCCACGCAGCTATAAATATTAAAATGTGCTGGAGGAGAGATTGGGAAATAGAGCTATGGGCAAGATCCAGCTCTGAGTGGTGGAGAGGAAACACGCATGAGTTTTCCCTTCCCGTTCCCGCCTTGGTAGGTTTATTGCAGAAGGTGCTGCAGGTGATAAGGCGCAGGAAGCTGGGCTCTGCTGGCTGTGAGGGAAGGCGGGGCATCCCCCGGCCTACTCCACCAGGCCCCCATCCTCGTACCCCAGTCCTCCTCTCTCTGTCCATTTTCTGGGCAGTCTTCCCCTCACCCACCAGCTTCTTCTGCATCCCTACACAGTGGTCATTACCTCCCCACCCAACAATGGCCATGCGTGTCCCAGGATTCCTGACTCCCCCACCCCCAATTCCCCTTGGATCCATCCTTCTGATGGATTAACTTTGAGATATTACCATAGACCTATGATTTCCTGTTTCAAAGTCCTTTAGCCAGGCTTGAGGATCCATGCCTGTCATCTCAGTACCTGGGAGGCTGAGACAGGAGGACCGCAGGTTCAAGGCTAGCCTCAGCAACTTAGTGGGGCCCTCGGCAATTTAGCAAGATCCTGTTTCAAAATAAAAATTAAAATAGGACTGAGGGTGTAGCATAGAGGTAGGACACCTCTGGCTTCAATCCCCAGTACCATAAATAAATAAATAAATAAATAAATAAATTTTGTCTTTGGGACGAAATAGTCTTATTTTTGTCCCAAACCACTGGCAGGACCAACTCCAAACCTGTTGTTCTGACATGCAGACCCTCTGGTACCCCTTGCTATCACTCCGGCTCGCTGATTCCTGTACCTGCCCTCCACCCAACTGTTTTTTGTTTGTTTGTTTTTCTTTTCTTTTTGGTGGTACTGGGGATGGAACCCAGGTGCTTTCTACCTCTGGGCTACACTCCCAGACCTATTTTATATTTCATTTGGAAACAGGGTCTCTTAAGCCAGCTGAGGCTGGCTTCTAACCTGCGTGATCCTCCCGTCTCCGCCTCCCAAGCACGGGGATTACAAGCATGAGCCACCACGCCGGCTACCCAGCTGTTTTTCATACCTTCCTCCCAGCCCAGCGGGACCTGACCGCCTCTCACCCACTTTTCCCTGTACAAATTCTACCCCTCCTTCTTCGAACCCTGGGTCAAATCTTACCTCTCAGCAAATTCAAGCCCCGACAACCGAAGCCCTAAGGTCTCTCTGTCCTCTGAACTCTATACAGTTTTCAGCCTGTGCAATTCGCTTGTTAATTAATCATGCGCTGAGCTGATTTGAGCCCTGACTCTCCCCGCCCCCTTGCATGCGGAGAGTTAACTCTTTGGGGCGACTGACTATTTGCTCCTCTCTGGGCGCGCGCGCACATGCGCACGGGTTTCTTGCATCGCCTGCCGAGCCCAGAGCTGAGAATGGTCACGCCAAGGAATGGGTCCTTTAATGCATTTTATTCTTTTTGTAGGTCCTGGGACATTGTTCTCTCCAATTTCATTCATTCATTCATTCATTCCTTCATCGGCATCTCCTTGGGGAGGTGTCTCCTCAGGCTTGTCCTGAGTGCTACTCCCTTGGGGACAGCCCTAAGCCCTCTGGGTTTCTCCCGCTTCATTCTCACCCTGAATGAGACCAGCCACAGTCATTCTTCCTTCCCATTTGCATGCAAGGCCACCAGTGTCCCCAGCCTCCATTGCCTGCAGGTCCCCAGAGCCAGGTCCACAGGGAAGCTCTCAGCTGCCTGCCCCACGGGCACCTCCAGCCGCATGTGCCAGAGGAACCCACCACACTCTCCTCCCGTGTCTGTGGCCAGCTCCCTCTGCCTCCCTCCCATCACTGCATTAGGGTCCACCCAGATAACCCAGGGAAGTCTCCCTATTTTGAGAACCTTAGCATATTGACGTTCGCAAAGCCCCTCCTAATAAATGTAAGTATGAAGTCAGTACTCACAGGTCCTAGGGGCTCATGCGCACCCTTCAGGGGCTGGTGTTCTGTCTACCGCATCTCCTTTTGGCCCCATAGGTCCCTGGATGTGTCTGGTACCGCTTCTCTCCTACGCCCTACGCCCAGTGACACCAGATACAGCTCAGTTCCTCTCTCCCCACCCCTCCTCTTCTCTTCCCATTTTGGGGTACACAGTACTGTTGAAAACAGTGCTCCATGTCATGGGAGTAGGTGAGAAAAAATCCCCAGTTCACCCCAAAACTCTCTCGGATGAGTTATCAGTGGGATGCTGCTGTTGTTTTTGATGCATCCAAATGGTTTGGATGAGGATGGGTCGGTTCCTGGGGTGCTGACTGTCCAGTTCCCGTCTTTTGGTTGGTAACGATGGGTACATCATGCTGAAGGAGCGGAGTGGGGGGGACAGGGATCTGTGCCCCTTGTCACCCTGCACAGTACCAAAAAAGGAAATCACGGTGGCCTGGGCTCCCAGGTCTAGCAAACTGAAGCCGGGCCTGGCTCGCCCAGCCCAGGAGGTGTGGCGGTATTGAGGAGGAGAGCGCAGACGGGATGGAATCCATGTCTTTTGCAGACAGGCCAGGGCAGCTCCCAAGATGGCCAATCTCTCGTTCCATGCTTGGAGACAGGCGTGGAAGAGCAGACACCAGTGAAGGAGCCAGCTGAAGAGAGGAAGAATCCAGGGAAGAAAAAATTTGCAGCATGAGCAGAAGGAACACATCAGTTTGGAATCAAAAGAACTGTGTGCAAGCCCCAACTTCCCCTCTCTGTGTGACTTCAGAGACATCACTTAACTTCTCTGAGCCTCCCTGGGCTGTCTGTCAAGCCGTGAATAACAATATTTTCTTATTATAAGATGACTTTAAAGATCAGGGAGAGGCATAGGGCTGAATTCCATATGTGCTTTCTCTCTGCAAAGGCGTTTTATTATTCTTACCTACAAAGGGTTGTATAACCCCCTGTGATACCTAGAGGCTTCCAGAACCCGGTGGCCATTGTTACCCCAGAATCTAAGGAGAAGAGGCGGCAAGGGGAACCCCCAAATGTGTTCACCTGTAATAAAGGGACGGGGCGGGCTAGAGGCTCCGTAACCTCATTCGGATACTGTTTGTTATGCTTGGGCAGAAAATTCCGGACCTGAGTCTGCTGGAGGCGGGCTGTCTGGAGTGACATCTTGACAGGATGACGGATGGTCACCAGGCCCAGTTTCTGACACTGAAGCACAGACTCTGCATCCTTTATCTGGGAGCCGCCGGCGGCGCAAGGCTGCAAATAAGCAATCCAGTTACAGGGATCCCTGATAAAATTCCATTATGGGCCCAGGAGACAATCATGCTGGATTCAATAACGCGGCGGGCTTGGGGAGGCGAGGGGCATGCTGGGAGCTGAGCGCGGCCGCTGGGGAAATTCCCCCTGGGTCTGCAGCTCTTGCACTGGGAATTCCGTAGACCTCGCCAGTCTGATCGCAGACCCAAACCGTCTCCGACATCCAATTGTCTCTGCCATTTGAAATACGATGAAAAGTATACAGGGAGGTAGCTGAGGGCTATGCCTGCTGCCCGGAGACCTGGACCTGGGTGTTGGAGCTTGATATTGGGATATAGGGTTTCTCCCTTGGGGACCTGTCATGGAAGCCACCAGCCCAATTGCCCAGCTCACTTTTGGGCCTCTAGCTGACCCACTGGCTGACCCTCTAGCTGACCCTCAGGACCCACTGAGGCCCAGTGGCAACTGTATGGCCCCCTGACCCTTGGGGATTGAGGAAAACTTGCCTCAGACTCTCAGCACCATGCCTGTGGCCACTGTGGACAGAATTTGGGCAGACATGGATATAAAATGTCACCTTTCACCTTTTCCAAGAGACCCCCACTGGCCTTGGGAACATCGAGTTTAATCTGAGGGAATGAGAACAATGATGTTGAGGATGAGGGAGCCAGGCCTGGTGGAGCAGGCTTGTAATTCCAGTACTTGAGAGGCTGAGACAGGAGGATCACAAGTTCACGGCTATAGCCTCAGCATCTTAGAGAGGCCCTCAGCAACTTAGTGAGACTCTGTTTCAAAAAATAAAATAAAATAGAGTTGGAAATGTAGCCCAGAGGTAGAAAGTCCCTGGGTTCAATCTCTATTGCTACAAAAAAAAATACAGTAAAACAGAATGCAGGGTGCAGGGTGGGTCCACCCCCCAGCCTCCCATGCCCTTCTGCCTGATTCTGGAGACTGCCTGTGCTTCCAAACGTCCCAGCATCCAGATTCCTGATTTGGGTCCTGATATTCCCGGCTTCCGGTTTGTGTGCCTTCTAATCCTCCCCCCTGACATCCCAGGTTTCTGATCTTGTGCCTGATGTCGATGTCTGCTAAGGGTGGAACCCCCCCCTGCCCCCACAGTGTGGCGACTCAGCCTGTAGCAATAGCCTGGCGATATGTATGTGTGTGTAATGGCAAGAGGGAGGGGAATAGGAGCTGGGCACACCCAGGGTAAATGCTATGTCTGCCACCTACTAGCCACAGCCCTGGCAAGTCCCCAGACCCTCCTCTATTTGCTCCTCTGTAGATGAGCAGGTGGTGATGGCTTCCTGGGTTCTAGCACTGCTGTAGGTTTGACGCGATGGAGGCCTCTGCAGACTCCATTTCCCTTCTCCCTGGTCATGCTGGCTCCCCTGGCCCCATCTCCTTTTTTTTTCTCCTCATGAGCCTGATGTGGTCTCCGGTCCCCCAGATGAAGCATCATCACCGAAGCCGATGAGCATCCCTGCCTCCCCCACTGTCCCTGAGCCCCGAGGTGGGAGAAGGGAGGAGGGGACGTCAGTGATGGAGGCTCACACCCTTCCTCCTGGGGCTTCCATCCCACCTGCGGCCTGAGACTTAGGGGGACAGAACACGCCAGGCCATTGCCGTGCAGAAGAGAAAGGAGGGAAATAGAGAAATCGGGGTGTGTACACTGCGCCCCACCCTTTACCCCAGTGTGCTCCTTAGCCCCTGTGCGCCTCCTCTGCTGCTGGACTGTGTTCCTTCAAGTTCAGATGTCGAAGCCCCGACCCTCCTTAAAATGTTGCCATATTTGGAGAGAGTCCTTAGAGAGGTAATCAAGTTAAATCAGGGCCACGAGGGGGGTCCCTAATTTAATATGACTGGTATCCTTATTGGAAGAAGAGACTGGAACCTGTCAGGCACACACAGAGAGTCACCCACACGAAGACACAAGAAGACACCATGAATAAGCCAAGAAGAGTCCTGAGAAGAAGCCCAGCCTGCGGACACCGTGAGCATGGGCTTCCCATATCCCACACCGCAGAGAAGGTTTCTGCTGTCTAAGTCGCCCAGCCGGTGCGCTTTGTTACAGCAGCCCTGGCCAATCCACTCATACGTGGAGCCCAGCATCAGGCTCAGGTGACCGCCCAGACTTCTGCACCTGTGTGTGTGTATGGGGGGGGGAGCGCGTACCCAGCACAATGCACACAGGTCATGGCCGAAGGTGGCAGAAAGCTGGGGTGAGGCAAATTGGAAATGCAGAGGGAGGTCTTCTGCCATTTCCCTTTTACTAGAATGGAAACCCATAGAAGGATTGGTGAGGATTTGGCAGGACCTACACAGACTGTAAAATCATGCTGTGAGTACAGAGCCCAGAATGAAGCTCTGCCCAGCCCTGGGGGGCCTGCCCCTCACTCTCAGACCCTCTGGGGCACGGGAAGCTGGAGCCTTTCTTCCCAGCCCCACTTCCAGGATGAGAAGCCCTCTGCTGGGTCCCCTATGTCCCAGCTCCCTCCACGACCCGGCTCCCTGGTCCTCCTCTGGTTCCTCGGCCCCTGGCTTCCTTCCTCCTCAAGTCACACCAACACACCGTGAAAGCCAGCCTCACCGGGGCCTGCTCCCCACTCTCTGGAGGTCCTGGCTCCTGAATGCTCGTCTGAGGCTCCTGGGTGATTTGAATGGACAGGTTCATTTCCTAAGGAGTTAGGGGCAGGGGAGGGAGGTGTTCTGTGTCCTTCTGGAGCACGGAGGGGTAAAGCCATCAGGCCTGGGACCCAGAGGCTTCCTGAGGTTGCTGCCTACTGAGCTCATTTCCCCGTTTCCTGCCCCTCTGGGGGTCAACAAACCTGACTGTACGCTTGTAAGAATTACTTGAGAGGATGTGATTTTATACTCTGTGTGTGTGTGTTTTCTTTTTAATTTTAGAAGAAACACATGTTCAGCAACATTCACACTGTTTTGTTCTCTGAAGGACTATGAAAGAATCAAACTCAAACATTTTCTCATGTTGTCCCACAAATACAAATTTTAGTGTAAATTGTTTTTTGAGGCTACTTCTTCCTCCTCCCTTCCTCCTTCCCCTCATCTCCCCCTCCTCCTTTCTCTTTTCTTCTTCCCTTCTTCCCCCTCCCCCTCCCTCTTCTTTTCTTCCTTCTCTCCTTCCCCTCCTCCCTCTTCTCCTTCTCTCTCCCTCCTCCTTCCCTTCCTCCTCTCTCTCCTCTTCCTCCTCTCCTCTTCTACCCCCACCCCCCGATGTGTACCTTGTGTCAAATATTTTTCTGAAGCCCAACAGTCCCATATGGAAAAAGAGTTCCCAACTGGGTGAGACACATGACATGTGTCTGCTTGGGAAGGCCGTGTCCTCAGTGGCTGCAGTGGTGGGACCCTGGCCTGTGTACTGACCAGAAAATGGACAGAGGCAGGCAGGGCCTGGGCTAGCTGAGATGGAGGCATAACTCGCCTATCGGGATTCTGGGGTGGTTCTGTCGTGCGCAGTGACGACTCTTACACGATCTTCCTCAAGCAGTTTTATTACCCCAGGTTCTTGTACAGTTACCATTCCTCTTTAATGCTCTCTCAACGCCCTCTCAGGTAAAAACAACATCAGTCTTCTATCTCCTCCCTCATCACTCCACCAACCCTCCTTCTGGCACTCTACGTCTCTGCTGCAGCACACACCGGTCACAATGGTGGCTTTGTGAACATGTCCGTCCCAGCTCAGAGCCCAGAGCAGTCCGCCAAGGAACTGCTCTTCCTGTCCACCAACCCTCTTCTCCTTCTCCTCTTTAGCTCTCGCCCGCTAGGGCATGCGCGCTTTTTAACCTTCTCCTGGGCGGGCAGGTGGTAGCACGAGGCGTTGCGTCACTAATTATCCGTAAGGCGCCTGATAGGGCTCACTGCGCAGGCTCAGGGCACCGCCAGCCTCGTGAGCCTCGTGACTTGGCTGCAAGCCCAGGCGCCATCTTGAGTCCACGCTGGCAACAAGCCTGGGTGCCACCTCGGTCCTGCCGAGTGGGCCCCAACATGGTTCCTCCTTCCCCTCCTTCCCAGCGGATGGTGGCTTCCTCCACAGCTGACCTCTGCTTCCCTGAATCTCCTCCACACCCCAGCCCTTCTCCAGCACCATTGTCCAGCGTCTCTCTCTTCTTGCCTTTACCTCTAACACAGCTCTGAGCCAGCCCTCTTCCCCACCCTGTCTCCTCCTCCTCTGGTGGCTCTATGGCTCCCCAGGAAGCACAAACGCCTTTTCCAGCCCCGTCTTAGTCCATTTCTGCTGCTATAACAAAATATCTGATACTGGGTGATTTATAAAGAAGGTTCAAAGGCTCACAGGTCTGGAGGCTGGGAGATCCCGGAGCAGCATCTTCTCCACACCTGGCGATGGCCTTCTAGCTGCATCCTAACACAGCAGAGGGCACCACGTGGTAGGGCAGGGCAAGCCGGCCTCAGCTCAGGTCTCTGAAGCTACAAATGCCCTTGGGGCCCTGGGCTGTAAGCCTCCAACACTTGACTTTGCAGGGAACACATTTAACCCGCAGCAACTCTCCTCATTTTCTCTTGATAGGAAGCTTCCTTTAGGACTGGCAAAGATTTCCCATTTTCTTTCCCAGAGCCCCAGAAAACAAAGGGGGCCGAGGAGAGCAATCGAAGATGCCAGCCCACCTCCAGGCCCAATCATGGCGGCTGGGTGACAGCCGGGGCTCCACATAGGTCTGGGAGCTGATGGCCCCCAGATCAGTCCACACAACCATTTGCACGCTCCCACCTCAAGGAGGACGACATGTTTCCTCCATCCTCCTGGTGCTCACCTGGTGTGCTATCGCCAGTTCTGCACGGCCGGCCGGGTCACTGTCTCCCAAGCAGGGATTTAATCAGCCTCTGGGCTATTAGTCCCAGAGTAGTAATTGAAGTGGGCTGATTGGACCTATCTATTAGGCCCGGGGAGCGGTGGGGAGACAGCCCTCGGAGCATTTCCTCCACCTGCTGATCTATCTGTCTGGCATTTTATCGGGAGCCCTGAGCTAATGCTTGAGCACCGAGGCATTTTACAGTATTATTATTACTTTGCATTTATAACACACTTCATCAATGAGAGGGCCGGGTGGGTGTGTGGCGGAGCGCAGGCCTGCGATGGAGATAGGGATCTGGTGCTGGCTGTGTGATTTCCGATTCCTGTATCTGTGGCTTCTGGGATCTGTTTATTAGTTATGTCTCCTCCAGGAGGAACTTACCCTCTTTCTCCTGTCAAAGATACTCAGGGCACAGGATTCACAGAGAGGGTGCAGGCTGGAGGGAAGACACACCTGGGAGGGTTAGCTTGGGCTCCCTCAGAAGTAGACCTGAGACGGACAGGAAGTGGAGGGTGGTGACCCCAGCAAGAACCAGTAAGGAGCAAGGGAGAGGGGTGGGAAGTGTAGATACTGTGATACTGAGCTGGCCTAATTTCACCAGAAACTTTGGGAGATGGTGAAGAACAGCTCAAAGTTGTTCTGCTCAGGGAAGGAGGAAGCTGGGACTCTGTCCAGCTGCTCCACCTTCCCTGGACCCAAAGGAAGCATGCGAGGAGAGGCAGAGTCATGTTGGGTTTAAATGCTGGCTAGGCTGTGCAGCCTGGGGCCAGTGACTTCCTCTCTCTGACCCTTAATTTTCTTATTGGTGAAGTGGGCGTAATTCTTTCCCAGGCATGACCATGTACCAGGGTGAAATGGGATAGCATCTTAAACGGCCCGGTTCAGTGTAGCCTGAGAACGAGGGTCCCACATATATTCAATTTCCATGTGGTTTTAAACCCTAGCCCTACGTTGGGCGTGGTGGCGCACGCTTGTAATCCCCGGGCTTGGGAGGCGGAGACAGGAGGATCGTGCAGGTTTGAAGCCAGCGTCAATGGCTTAAGAGACCCTGTTTCCAAATAAAAAGTATAAAATAGGTCTGGGAGTGTAGCCCAGAGGTAGAAGGGTTTCTAGGAACTCCAGTACCACCAAAAATAAATAAATAAAATAAAATAAAAATAAACCCTAGCCCTTCCCCCCACCCGGGACCCACTTGGAAAGTTTTGGGTGACAGGGTTTCCTCCAAAGCTCATATTCCAGGAGCAGGACCCCTGTTTCTAGGATACTTTGCATCTGTTCCAGGCCCAGGGCAGGAAGGTACCCCGTGGCCACTCGAGCAGGCCCCCTACCCCCTCCGCGCCTGATGCCTGGGGTGGAACTATCCCTGTAGTCACTAGGCCAAGGCAGAGCAGGGCCACATCCCCTGAGGGGCCAATTTCTGCATCAACTTAAATATCTTTTAAAACTCCTTCCCCTTTGTGCAGATGTGTGGGAAGCAGCAGCAGTGGCTGCTGGAGGCTCCAGGCTCTTCTTCAAAGGGCGTCTCCCTGGGCGGGTGGAAAACGCCAGGAAAATCTCTTTTCCTCTTTCCTTACAGATATTTTCTTGGTGGCGGAAATCCTGCTCCTGCCTCAGCCCCCGGCTTTCACAGAGCAACCAGGGGGACCCCCCGGGAGCAGACCTCAAGTTCCCTATCCCCGGGAGCCTGCTGTAGAAAGACTCGCTAATTACCTTCAGGGTTCCAGTGCCTTTCTCTCCTTCCCTTCCGTCCCCTCTGGCATGCCTGCATCCTCCCGGCCATGTGCTTGATGTGGGGAGCTTGTCTTCACGGTCCAGTAAGTGTGTCTATGGCGGGAACTCGGCGTCTGTCTTTACCCAGAGGGTGATACATCTGGAAAGACAGAATCATCTCTCCCTGGAGCCTCTTGCAGGACCTGGCGGAGCCTGGCTGGGCGCTGCTGCTGCGTGGCCGGGGTGAGCGGCGTCCAAGCTCCCCCACTAGGCTGCCTGCTGGCCCAGGTGGGCTCTGAGTAGTGTCTGTGCCGGAGGAGATCCATCAGGGCTGAAAGGGCTGGAAGCCCTTCATCATATTAAGGGCCAATTCGGTGTGGATTAAGAGGACACAGCATCCGTTCTCGGGGGCCTGGGGAGGCCATCCATCCTCCTGCAGCAGCTCAGGCCGGGCGGGGGAGCACTGGGCAGGGAAGGAAAAGGACCCCGGCAGCAAAGGGAGGAAGAGGAACCTTGTGGTGCACCCCTCAAGAGAGGCCCCAGGTGCTTGGAGTGGCCAAGCGCTCACGCAGCCTCCTCTCCCATGTTCCCACAGTGCTGAGTTCTCGGCCTCCTGCCCGGAGCTATCTTTATAGCCAGAGCCTGGAAGTGCTCAGCAGCCCTTGGTCTTTCTGAAGATTATGTCATCCAACTTCTCTCCACGCCAAGAGCCTGCCTCTCTGTTGGGGGTATCGCGGCCACCTGCCTCCTGTCTACACTGGCTACATCACCGTGTGGGACAGTCTAGGGAGAGCCATTCCGAGCAGAAGAGCCACCTCTCTCTAGGAGGACCAGCCAGGAGTAAAGCACAGGGGACTGGGGAGCAGAGAGGAATCTGCTCTCTTTATACTTTACCTTGGAAGTGAACACAGGTTGGAGCCTGAGGTGCTGGTGACTGCCCGAGACTGGAGCCCGGAGTGGAGGACAGGATTATTCATGAAAGGAAGGGCAGAAGCCAGGCGTGGTGGCGCACGCTTGTAATCCCAGCATTTGGGAGGCTGAGACAGGAGGATTGCGGTTCGCAGACAGCTTCAGCTACTTAGTGAGGCCCTTTGCAACTCAGTGAGACCCGGTTTCAAAAGAAAGACTAAAACCGGGCGTGGTGGCACATGCTTGTAATCCCAGCATTCAGGAGGCGGAGACTGGAGGATCACACAGGTTCGAAGCCAGCCGTGCTGGTTTAAGAGACCCTGTTTCCAAATTTAAAAACAAGTATAAAATAGGTCTGAGAGTATAGCCCGGAGGTAGAAGGGCTTCCAAGAACCCCAGTACCACCAAAACAAAACAAAACAAACAAACAAACAAACAAAAAAGACTAAAAAATAGGGCTGAAAGTGTAGCTTGAAGGTAGAATGGCCCTGGGTTCCATCCCCAGTACTGCAAAAGAAAGAAAGAGAAGAGAGAAAGAAGGAAAGAAAGAAAGAAAGAAAGGGCAGAGAGAGGAGATGGGCAGTTATCGATTTCCTTCTGTGTGCCAGGCCCTGGGCCAGGCTCCTGGGATATTCTGTCTTCTCAGATGAATATAGCATGGCGGTCATGAAACTGGGTTCTGGGGTCCACGGCGCTGAGTGAAGAATTTCTGTTCTCCCAGTTTTGGCAGGCGACTGCAGGCAAGGGATTTAACCTACCTAAGCTTCAGTGCATTTGTTTGTAAAGCGTGGATTGTCCATAGGTCTTCTTCCAAGAGCTCCCAGGAACACCAAATGCGCCCTGACTGATCAGGACACACCCTATTAGTACTAGCTCCTGCTACTACTAGTGACCATGTGACACGGGCTCCTGCCTCTATTTTTGGCAGCTGTAGCAGCTGAGGTTCTGAGTACTAAGACCACCGAATCAGACATGGGGCCTTGCCGGCCCAGCTCAGACATCCTTTAGCCTCTGCGGGGGAAGAGATAAACGAGCCCGGGGCCAGCGAGGTGCCCGCTGCTCAGCCACGTTGGCCAGGGCAGAGCGGCCGGGCTGCCAAGCACCTGGCGGCCAACAGGCTGGGCGGGGGCCTTTTTCTTGAAGCTGGCAGAGGAGCTGTTCCGAGGTGGAGCCAGGCTGTGGACGACCGCTCCGGCGGGACCTATGCTCTCTTTAACCTTGAGGGAGGCTTTGTCCTTCAGCAGCTGGGAGAGGAAGACAGGACGGGGAGGCTGAGGAGGAGGCGGAGGCTGTGGCGCTGCTCACACCCGCTCGCTCACGGCAGAATTGACTCTGGATAAACAATTACAGTCTATTTACCTCAGACCATATGGTGTTGGGGAACAGGTGTGCGGGTAATGAAGAGCCCAGCTCCAATTAAGCGTCTGGGAACCCGGCCGGATTCCCACTGAATCTCTTGCTTGGGCTGAGGCCCACTTACAAATGAGAGTTAAAAGGACTGAGGCTCGTGGGGGTGGCGCGGCTCCTGAGATGCTGGGCTGGGCCCCGTAGGTGCCTGAGATGGGCGTGGGCCAGAGGCAGTAGGTCCCATCCTGCTGACCAGGGGGGACAGAGCCCAGGGACTTCTTTTCCATAGCAACGTCAGGAGCACCTGGGAATTAAAAGGAGATCTTCCTGACCACGCGTTCTTGGCAAGGCCACCCGGTGCCTGTCGGAGCAGAAGTCTAAAAAAGACTCCTGTGAGGATACCAGGCAGGGCAGCTCCTTGTCACTCTCGGCCAAGGGCCTTTCTACCTGGGCCTCCTGCACGCCTGGATTTCCCTCTGTCTTAATTCCCAATCACTCAACACTGATCTTTGGGGACCTACTGTGTACTGAGCCAGATACCGGGCCTGTGCCGATGCCAGAAGCCACGGTGGCCTAGCTCTCGCCGAGTTTGTATTTTAGGTAGATGAGAGATTTCAGACGTTTGGGGGGAAAGAAAGACAAACAAATGAGTCACTGACATGCAGAAGGTAATTTCAGAGACTCGTACGTGCAAGGAAAGCAAATCGTTTCCTGTGCCTGATGAACTCCGAGCCCTCCTTGCAGGCCCAGCGCCGGCAGCCCTTTCTGTGGTCACTTCTCCCAAAGCTTTCAGGGCTCAGTCACCAACAATACCAGGGTCCTGGTCACTCCTGCCCAGGCCTCTAGTACAGCAAGCAGGTGGTTTTGTAAACAGCTGCTCCTGCCTGCGCCCCTCCCTCCAGGCCACTGACCTCCGGGGCAGGGAGTGTGTCCGGCTCAGCTGCTATTTGGAGCCACAGTGCAGGGTCAGGCAGGCAGGAAGGAGGGTTTGATGAATGAGAAAGCACATGTGTCTGAACCTCTGCAGCCCCAGCCCCTGGGAGGGTCATCTGACCTGCTGGGCCAGTGGTCATCTGTCTACTCTGGTCTCACAAGCCAGAGTGCGGCAACCTGGGAGAGTGCCAGGCTTGGGCAGAGCCCCCATGTCTCATCTGATCAGGGAGCTGGGCAAGGTGTTCCTCACAAGGGTTCTGGAGGCTGCAGGCTGAGCCCAAAGGAAGACGAACAGCTCCCGTCCCTGTGGCGGGCTGATGGGAATGGAACCAGGGCACATGTTCCTATGAATCTCTCATGTCGGCTTTCACCGCAGAGGGAAGAGCAGGGGGCGGCGGGGAAGGCGCCTTATCTTCTAAGAAGCCCCAGCTCCTGTCGCCCGTGAGCGGGGAGCCAGGAGCAGAGATTTTTCATGTCTCTCTTGCCTGGTGAATATTTTTGTTTTCTTTTCATCTTGACTTTATGAATTGCTTTAGGACTTGGTACATCCGAAGCAGTGCCTCCCCCACACTGTGCTGTGGGAGGACCCTGTGCCTCTGTCTGTGCTCCACTCAACTCACGGCCGGGCCCTCTGGGGTGCGACCTGACCCACTCCCTAGGGCCCTCTCCAGTTCTGATCCAGTGGGAATGCATGGCTGGGCTGCAGGGAATCGGGAGCAGACAATTCCAGGGGAAATCAGGGTCTCAGAGGAGCGACTTGTATAATTTCTAGGGGTTCAAGGTTTCCAGAGGCAGGATGCTGGAAGGCTCCAACCCCCAGCCCTCCTTTCTAAGGACAGAAGGCAGGAAGCAAACTAAATGGGTTTCAGAGCGAGAAACAAATTGGATTTTTAAAAAATGCTCTGGTTCTAATGATCGGAGCGGTTATTCATAATCCCGGAGTAGAAAGTGTGTCTTGAAATCTATGTTTCCCGTTGACAGCTTCTCCCTAATGGGCAAGATCTCACACGATAGGACCATAAAACACGGAGCTCGGCTGGCCCTGATCGACTGAGTCCCCAGCTCGGGCAGAGGTTTTGGCTCCTAGCCCTGTGCCTGCCCCCAGTAGGTGGGGAGGGACAGAGGGAGAAGGAGCCACAGGCAGAGTCCTGGATACGGCCTGGCCTTTGGGGCCAGAAGTTTCCAGAACGTTGGAAGGCATGCTCCATAGACCACAACCCCCTTGCTTTGCAATGAAAGGGTTCCATGCAAACAACTGCCACATAATCTGCACCCCTCCCAGACTCAAAATGCCCATTTTGATGAGCAAATGTCCCGGCTCTGTCCCGGGAAAAATCTTGCAGAAAGAAACGAGCTTGACTTTGCTCAGTGGTTTCCAAACGCGTTTGACTCCAGAGCCCTGTTTTGACACAACCTCTATCGATGTCCTGCAGGATCGATGTTTCCCAGGACACACGCTGGTAAGCGCAACAGCCTTCGTCGGCAAGGGCTGCCCTAACAAGGCACCTTGGCTTCTGAGTGGCTCAGACATCAAAAATGTAGTTTCTCACAGTTGTGGAGGTGAGAAGTCTCAATCGGGTGTTGGTTCCTCCTGCAGCCCGCTGAGGATGCTCTGCTGCAGCTCCCAGGCTCTGGCTTAGAGGTGTGCTTTTACACCCTTGTCCGTGGGTACATGTCCAAGTTCACTGCTCATCTTCTGTCATATCGGATTCAGATCCCCTCTACCCGCCTCGGGTTAACTTGCCTGCTTCTCTGAAGACACCCAGTCTTCAAACATGGTAACCTTGTGAAGTACCAGAGGTGGGACTTCAATGTACCGATCCGGGGGACTCATCTCTACACAATAGCAAGGGGATATTGGCATTATCAATGGAAACTTGGTATTGGTGGGAACAAGGAGGGGGCAGAAAGGTGGGTGCCCTGGTAGAGGAGACTCCTGTTGCCCACCCCCAGCATGCTTTCCAACATAGCAGTGATGACGTTAACAGAAATCACATTTGTGAGGCATTTTCCCAGGCTACAAAGTACTTTTCCATCTATCAATGACTGTGATCCTTCTAACAGCCTGTAGGGTGGGAGGTCCTAGTAATATTTCCACCTATCAATGATTGTGATTCTTCTAACAGCCTGTAGGGTGGGAGGTCCTAGTAATATTTCCACATAGTCAGTTTTCAGTTGCTGTGACAAAATGCTTGAGAAAATCAATGTATGAGGAAGAAAGGTTTATGGTGGCTCATGGCTTCAGTGTATGGTTGGCCTCGTTACTTCGGGACTTGTAGTGAGGCAGAACATCATGGCTGGCTGAGAAGACCTCATGATCCCAGGAAGGAGAAGGGGGGGGAGGGAAGGGAAAGGGGAGGGGGAGGAGGAGGAGAAGGAGAAGAGACCAGCATCCCAACGTTCCTTTTTCTTAAGGGCACCTCCTAATGACCTAGCATCCTTCAGGTCACACACACCTCTTAAAGGTTCCACCACATCCCTATAGTGACATTATCTGGGGACCAAGCCTTCAATATTTGGGGGACACTCAAGACTCAATCTGTTAACACCACACTACAGAAAAAGATGGCTGTACTCAGAGAGGTCGGGTCACTGGGTTTAGGTTACCCAGTAGATAGCACAGTGAAGGACAAACCCAGGCAGGCATAAAGAAGCAGCCGGAGGTCCGTGGGGGCTGACGCCTGCCGTCCCTGTGATGAATACCGCTGCAGCTGGCATCAGAGGCAAGAACCAGCTTGGAACACCTCAGGGGGCCCTACAGCCTGGAGCTGAGTACCCACAGGTGGTACTTATCCTAGCGACTCTGGGCCCACTCTGGGGATTCTGTTTCCTCCCAGCCAGCTCGGATGGGCAGCAATTTGCTGGAGCTTCTCAAGTGGTTTTCTGATGAGTGGATCCTGTTTGATACTCTAAACACCTGCTCATTAGGGATGGAAGCTGACCAGGGGTCTGGGAGAACCGGAGAGTTTATAGCTGTCCCATGGGTCAGGGCGGGTTGGGAGGGACAGAAGGCAGAGCAGAGCCACCACTCCAGCTTCCCCAGCCCTTCTCAGAAACTGGCCTGCCGGGAAGACTTTTCCAGGAAGGAGCAATTCAGGTGAGTGAAGCTGGATAGTTTGCAGCTCTGGAGGCAGGAGAGGGCCATGGCTGATTTAGCAGCCCCAGGGAACCAGTACACTGGCTTTGTCTTGGCCAGTCCTGGCCTGGCCACCTGCTGTGTGCTTCCTTGGTGCTTGGCAGAGTCAAGAACCAGCCAGATTCCTTCCCTGCCAGGCTAGAAGCCTGTTTTATTTTTATTTGTTTGTTTATTTATTTATTTATTTATTTTACCTATTCTTCCTCTTGGTCAAAGAGAGTGACTCCAGGTATTGAAGCCACAATCCTGTGATCTGGAGCCCGCCCTTGGACTCCCTGGGCAGCCCTGTTGCACGTTTGTCCAAGATGCTTGGCCCAGCGGGAGCAGTGGCCCCCTGAGAGGGGGACAGAGTCCAGTTCTCACCGAGCCTGAGCCTCAGTCTCATCCCTGACAAAATGGGGCTGGTGGGTGATTGTCAAGGGCATTGCAAAGGTCGTGTAAAAGGAGATTAAAAGGGGCTTTGGAAAACCATACAAATGACACTAAATAATGAACCCAAGGAAGTGATAGAGGAGGAGGAAGGTTGGGAGACCAGCAGGTTTTCTGCTGTGGCCAGGTGTGGCAGCAGCAGAAAAACCTAAATGGATGAAGGGTGGGGCCCCTTGCTGGACAGGACTCACTCCCACCCCCACCCCCAAAGGGGTTTGTGAATTGGGGTCCACAGAAGGGCCAGCTGTGCGCTGCCTAGGAAACCCTATAGAACCCTCATGGCGCCTACCTCCAGGGGGCGCTCTGCACACCAACTAGATGACTGGTGAGACCCTCTGGGAAAGGAATTCTTGGCCATGTGCCATTTTGTTCCCCAGGACTGTCCCTGACTCTGCACCAGGCAGGGAAGGGGCTGCGACCCTGGGGGACCTGGTGGACGCTGCTGTTGGGGGGCAGAGGTGTGGAGAGTCCCCTGACATTCACTCAGGTTGGTGGCTTGGTTTGGGAATGCTTCTCCAGAGAGGGGCTCAGAAATGCCCAGGTAGGACGGGGTTGGGATGAGGGAGAGGAGAGCAGCCCCGGGTGCAAACTCCAGGCCCTCTGCTTTCATCTGGGGTCCATCCTGCACTTGGGCAAACTGGAGGGGGCGGTGCCTCCTCAGATCCTGCATCCTTCCCACCTCTCCTGCCCTTCCCCAGAACCTCCCCAAGGTTCTCTGCCCAAATAACACCCTCGGTCCACCATGGCCACTCTACCCTGGCAGGTTAAAATCATGCACCTCCTCCGTTCAGGAAAAGAGGGGAACAGTGCGGTCTCTGCCCACACTCTGTGGGGTCACGCTGAGGACTTGCTAAGGGGTCCTGGGATTTGGTTTGACCTGGGGAAGAGGGTTAACTGTATGCATGGATGCAGCAGTGGTTGCTTTTGTTTGTTTTGTTTTTTGTTTTTTGTATGTTTGGTACTGGGGATGGAACCCAGGGTCCTTCTACCTCCAGGCTATTCTCCCAGACCTAATTTATATTTTATTTGGGAACAGGGTCTCACTAAGCTGCTGAGAGCCTCACTAAGTAGCTGAAGCTGGTTTCGAACCTGTGCGATCCTCCTGTCTCAGCCTCTAGTCTTTACTGGGATTACAAGTGTGCGCTGGAATAGTGGTTTAAATGGTGAAACCCTCCCCCTACCTCCTGAAGATCCACTACAGAGTCCCAGCTGCCGGAACCTCTGCATGTGAGCATGCTTGGGAAAGGAGTCGTTGCATGGATTCAGGGTGGACCTTCAGTCCAACAGCACCTGTCGTGGAGGAAGACAGGAGTTTGGGGACAGAGAAGAATCTGCATGATAACAGGTAGAGTCTGGAGCCAGGGGGTGCAGAGGAGGGATCCCTGAGTCCCCAGAGCCTGGAAGAGGCTGAGGGCGCCCCCGTAACCTCAGCCTTGGGCAGCGCAGCCCTGCAGACACCTTGATCTCAGACTTCCAGCCTCTGTAACTGTGACAGAACCAATTTCGCTATTGCAAACCCTCCATTTGTGGCAATTCGTTACAGAAGCCACAAGAAAGTAACAGAGACATCATATCAAGGCGGAGCTGGAGCCGGGTGGGTTCGGTGGCGCATGCCTATAATCCCAGTACTTGGGAGGCTGAGACAGGAGGATTGCAGGTTCAAGGCCAGCCTTAGCAACTTAGTGAGACCCTGTTTCAAAATAAAAACGTTAGAAAGGTGTTGGGGGAATGTAGCTTGAAGGTAGAATGTCCCTGAGTTTAATTCCCAGGAACAAAAAAAAAAAAAAAAAAAAAAAAAGGTGCTGGACTCTTTCTGCTCAGGACCAGAGGCTCCCTCAAGTGGGAATTCCAGGGGGCTGTCTCTTTGGGCCAATTTGAGGAAGAACTTTCTAGAATGCGAGCCACCCAGAGAGGATGTGGCTGTCTTGGGCAGAGTGGAGCTTCTAGGTCTCACACCACCTGGCCGATAGCTTCTTGGGGGTATGGTGGCGGGAACTCGCTTTCACATGAGGAGTCCTCCTATGGAGCAGGTGCGGAAGGGTCCTCCGGGCATGTGGCTCACGGCTGTAATTCTGTCTCCAGAAAGCAGGTCAGTTCGCAGGTGTGAGGACAACGTGGGCAGAGGAGTTGCCCTAAGCCCACTCTAACTTCTTTTGGCAAAATTTAACATTATTTGCAAGTGTTGATACTGCAATTTTTTTTTTTTTTTTTTTTTGCTGTCCTGGGGATGGAACCCACAGGCATCCTACCTCCGAGCCACCCCCTCAGCCCTATTTTTTATTCTTTATTTCAAAACAGAGTCTCACTGAGTTGCACAAGGCCTCACAAAGTAGCTGAGGCTGTCCGCAAACCGTGATCTTCCAGGCTCAGCCTCCCAAATGCTGGGATTACAAGCGTGCGCCACCACGCCCGGCTGGTACTGCAACTATGAATGCCAGTTTACTTGTAGGTAGTCTGCATTTCCCCACGACTTGTTGCTGAGTCTCAGCTGGATGGTGAGGAAGACTTCCGTGGCCTTCTTGAAGGGCGGGCAGGCTGTTCCTGCTCTGTGCTGCGGTCCCTGGCACCTGTCCAGATGCAGCGAGACTCCACGGGCTGGGATTCTGAGTCTCTCACAAGCTCGTGACACTGCAGATCCATGGATCTCATGTGATCATTCTACCTCTGAGCTACACCTTCCTTTTTTTCAAATTTATTTTTAAGCAAATAAAAATAAATGTTTACTTATTTTGCTAAGTTGCTAAGTTCGGTTTAGTGGGGTTCCAGCCAGGCTCATGGTCGCTTTCTGAAATAACCTGTAGCTGCTGTTTGGTGGATGGGGGTTAAATTTGACTTGCTACACTTTAGGGTGGAGCAAAACAGGAAGGTCTTTGTTTTGTCTTTCTACAACAGAATGCTCAAGGTGGGCTCATTTATAAAAAACAAAAGTGTTTTGGCTTATGGTTCTTGAGGATTCAACCAGCTATACTCCCAGCCCTTTTTATTCTCTCTCTCTCTCTCTCTCTCTCTCTCTCTCTCTCTCTCTCTCTCTCTCTCCCTCCCTCCCTCCCTCCCTCCCTCTCTCTCTCTCTCTCTCTCTCTCTCTCTCTCTCTCTCTCTGGTGGTACTCGGGTTCCTGAAAACCCTTCTACCTCCGGGCTACACTCCCAGACCTATTTTATATTTTTATTTGGAAATGGGGTCTCTTACGCCAGCGCGGCTAGCTTCGAACCTGCGCCATCCTCCTGTCTCCGCCTCCCAAGCGCGGGGATTACAAGCGTGCACCACCACGCCCGGCCTTCTCATTTCTTTTCTTTTTAATTATTTTTGGTACCCGGGATTGAACCAAGGTCATTCTATCTCTGAGCTGCACCTTCAGTCAGCCCCCCACCCTTTTTTATTTTAAAACAGGGTCTCACTAAATGTTGAGGCTGGTCTTGCAACTATAACCTTCCTGTCTCAGTCTCCCAAATACTGAGATTACCGGAGTGTGCCCCCCATGCCCAGCTTTTTTAAATTTTGGGACGGGGGGTCTCGCTAAGTTGCCCAAACTCGTGATCCCCCATCTTCAGCATCCTGAGTAGCTGGGGTGACAGGTGTGCACTATGTACCTGGCTAGCCCCGACACTTTTACATGGCAGCTCTGGTTGGGGCACGACTAGACACAGGCTTCCTCATCCATTGCCAATGGAGCTGAGACTGCAGAGATTTCCAGCCTGGAAATTGTCTTCGTCTTCAGACTTCTTAGCCACTGCTGGATGGAGGGGCGATGCCTGTACACCTGGGAGAAGTTGGGGTTTCCAAGAGAAGGAGGGAGCAGCCTCTTCCTTGAAAAAAAATTTTTTTTGGGAACTGGGGATCGAACCCAGGAGCATTTTACCTCGGAGCTACACCTTCCTTTTTTAAAATTTATTTTTAAACAAATAAAAGTAAGTGTTAGCCGGGCGCGGTGGTGCACGCTGGTAATCCCAGCATTCGGGAGGCTGAGACCAGGATCGCGGTTCGCAGACAGCCTCAGCTACTTAGTGAGGGCCTCTGCAACTCAGTGAGACCCTGTTTCAAAATAAAGAATAAAGAATTGGGCAGAGGGTGTAGCTCGGAGGTCAAATGCTTCTGGGTTCCATCCTCAGACCCGCAGAAAAAAAAAAAAAGGTAAATTTGTATTTATTTTGCTAAGTTGCTAAGGTTTGCTAAGTTTTCTTGCTAAGTTGCTGAGGCTGGCCTAGAACCTGTGATCATTCTGTCTCAGCCTCACAAGTACTGAGATTACAACTGTGCACCACCACACCTAGCCAGGAGCAGCCTCTTCTGAGTGGGAGAATACACCCACCAGTCTCTGGACCACAGCGATCAACAGTCACCCATTTCCCTATCAACTAGGGCCTGAATGGACAGCCCAGTTTCTCTGCCTCTCCAGTGTAAAGATTCACCTCCAAGGCCACCCATCTTCCCAAGTCTTTTCTGCTTTCTCCTCCTAGGGCTTCCTGCTGTACGCTTTGGGGTGCTTGGCACAGAAAGCAGGTCAGTGCTCCCCCCAAGGTGGACTCCATGGCTTGTTCTTTATAGCGAGGTGCAAATATCTGGGGGTTCAGATGTGTGAGTAGACAGGTCTTTGGGGTTAGGAATGACCCAGTCAAGAGGCGCTCCCATGAGCAGGTGGGAACATTCTCAGGTAACTGGTCAATAGACAGAGGTTTATCGGCCACCACTATATCCACAAACAGCATCATGGCGGGGTCCCTGGCCCCTTGGAAGTGCCCCGAGGATACGCCCTGCTGCCTTCCGAGAGCAGCAATCCCTACAGAAGTTGGAGCTGTACCTTCATCCCTAGGAAAACAGGAAAGACTCCAAGAGAAGCAAATAAGCCAATTAAGAGCCCGTCCCGTCCCGGCAGCCCCAGGAGCGCCCGCACTCATCTTGCAAGGTGTGAGCGGCTGGGGTTGCCGGGAAGGTACAGTGCGTCCTAATTACACACTCCTGCGCGACAGGCGGTGTCAAAGATTAAAGGAATCAAACCGAGGGGCTCTCCAGTGCCCCCCCACCCCCCACCAAGAACTAGAGCGGCCGCGTGACGGCGATTACCGTACCAAGGTAGTGGTTAGAGAGATGATTTTCCCCGGCTCGAGCTGCAAGTCAGCATTGCGTCTTGGCCGCCTTGTCTGGGCGTCGCAGATTCATTTTCTTTTTTGTTGGCACAGCTGAGCAGGAGAAAACAAATTAAGCCCTTCTCTCAGTGCCTGACTCCCAGTCCTCCCAGCCCCCCACCAGGGCCCCTTCCTGGTCCAGGGAACACTGTCCTCTCTGCTTTCCTCTTCCCATCACCTGCCTCCTCTTCTTCCTTCTCCTCTTCCTTCTCCTTCCTCCTTTTTGTTCTTCCTTCTCTCCTCCTCCTCTTATTTATCTTTTTCTCCCCTCTTCTCTCTCTTCTCTTTTCCTTCCCCTCCTTAAACATCTGTCAGAGCTCACAGGAAAGGAAGCCACTGTGGTCCGCTATTTCCTTTTTTTTTTTTTTTTGTCCCCCTGTTGGTCTTTAAAATGCTAACAGCAATAATAAGAACCAGGGACTGACTACACGTTCTCCTCCTGCAGCCGCCTGCAGGCTCTTCCCTCCCATTGGCTAACCCTCACGATGTTATCTGATGGGGAAACTGAGGCTTGGGGGCTCTGGGACAGGCCTCAGGTCAGGCAGCTGGTCAAGGTGGAACCAGATGACGAGCTAGGCCTGTTGGTTGCAGAGAAACTGCCCACCTACTCCACGCCTGAGCCTGGGGCAAGAGGAAAGGAATGTTTGCAAGACTGGAAGGCATCCCAATCGGGCATCCGTGACAAGGGGACCCAGGACCTCTGCTGAAGACCCTGGTCTGCCCCTGCCCAACTTTGTTGCCATGGTAACAGCCCACCCTGCCTGGCTTGCTGCCACAATGGACCATTCTTTGCGGCAAGAAGGCCCTGTGGTTCAGGTGTCTCGGTGTGCAGAGCAATGATCAGGAGCTGCTCCAGATCCTTGTCACTCAGGGGGGGCTGGGACTCTCAGGGGTCCTAGGACTTGCCCAAGGTCACTTGGCACAAAGGGGCCAAAACCCGGCTCCGCTGCTCTTCAGACTATATGTGTATGGGGGGGGGGGGCTTAGTCTCTTCTCCGCATCCTCAGTATCTGCAGACCTTTGCCAAAACCCAAACCTCTGAGGGCTGGAGGTGCAGCTCAGGGAGAGAGTAGCTTAGCAGGTGCAAGGCCCCAGGTTCAACCTCCATCACTAAAATGTGAATAAACAAAGCAACACGCCTCTGAAGAAGCCCTCTAAAACCCTTTCTGGCCAGGTATGGTGGCGCATGCTTGTAATTCCAGCATTTGGGAGGCTGAGACAGGAGCATCTGAGTTTACGAACAGCCTCAGCTACTTAGTGAGGCCCTTTGCAACTCAATGAGACCCTGTTTCAAAATAAAGGATAAAAAATAGGGCTGGGGGTGTAACTCAGAGGTAGAATGTCCCTGGGTTCCATCCCCAGTACTGAAAAAAAAAAATCTTTCTTGTGATAGCCGCTAGTAGCAGGGGGTTGGAACAGGTGGATACAGCCTTTGTTCGGTGCAAGAAGAGAGGGCTTGGGGTGTTTGCTGGCATCCTGGGGGTGGTGCTATGGGAGGAGGGGATGCAAACCCACCTTCGCCTCACTTGCAACGGAGCATCAGGAAGGCATTAGTAGCCATCGGAGGAAGACAGGCGCGGCCTGCCCCAGTTCATGTGGAGTGGCTCCATTACCATAATAACTAACCACTTAATAACTGGCTTCCCCACTAATTCTAATTGAAACACGTAATGATGTTTCCGGGCGGAGAGTGGCAAGCTGGAGTCTGGTCTCCAGGGCCCCCGGCTGCACGTGGCGCAAGCCGTGTGCGCTCCTCGGGTATTCTGTTGGAATGGACCCGGGCAACAGATAGCTGCTCCTGAACGGCTGCCAGGAGCCGCAGCTGATGATAAAAGCCATTAAAGGTCAGCTGGGAATAGAAAACTATTTATGTTAAATGTCACAGATTAAGCCACAGAATGGGCCTTGGCTGGGGAGCAGAGGGTGAGGTGGGACACTCTGGTCACCCTGCTGCCTCGTCCTCGCCAGCCCCCAGAGGCAGGTGGGTGTCAGCAGCCACAGGTGACTGGCCAGGCCTGCTGCCTGTTGGGGTTGCTAAGTGACCAGAGCAGAAATCTGGAAAGAGGATGCAGTGGGTGTCTATCACACCATCACCAAAGGGGACCAGAGCTGTCTCCAGAGAAAGCTGGGGATATTGGGGGAGACCTGGGCAGCCCACTTTCAGGTACAGAGGGGGCCTCCAGGCTCTCTGTACAGTCCTGGGGTCAGAGTGGATGTGCTTAACCCTTCCTGAGAATGAATGGGACACATGGAACTCTTCTATTCAGCCAGAGGCAAGAGGTTGCAGAGAGACCAACCGTATCACCCCTTCACCCAGTCCCATGGACTCAGGATTTGAAGGGTTTGGAAGGCTGAGAAGGGAGGGGCTTTGGGAGCGCAGAGATCCTCGGCCAGATCTACAAGGCAGCACCATGAGAAGGCAGTGTCCCCGTAACACCCGCCACAGAGCGCTGGCGCTCCTCACCCTGGGCCTGAGCATCTGCAGGAGGCCCCCCATGCCTCAGCTCTGTGCACGTGCACGATGCACCCAAGACGCCTGTTCGTTGTAAGCCTAAGGCATCCCTGAGATGGATCACTCAGGCCCCACTGAAAAAAGGCCTCCGACACTTGACAGTCTGCCTGGGGCTCGTGCACTCGCAGGGTGAGACAGAGGCTTCGATTTTATGTCTTCTGGATGCTCACCTGGCCTCCTGATCACCTCGGCGTTACATCAGTAGCTGTGTGCACAGGGAACGGATACTGGTATAAGCAGACACAGTTAAGAAGGTGAATCTAGCGTGTGTGTGTGCGTGCATGCGTGCATGTGTGCGTGCATGCGTGCGTGTGTGTGTGCGTGCGTGTGTGTGTGTGTGTGTGTGTGTGTATGGGCGAGGGGGTGAGAGGAATGGGCTAAATATTATAAATAGCAATACCAGTCAGGCATGATGGCACACGCTTTTAATCCCAGTACTTGGGAGGCTGAGACAAGAGGATCACAAGTTTGAGACCAGCCTCAGCATCGCAGTGAGACTCTTAGCCACCTAATGAGAACTTGTTTCAAAAAATAAAATCAAATAAAGCCTAGGAGTATAACTCAGAGGTAGAATGCCCCTGGATTTAATCCCTAGCGCCGCATGCATGCATACATACATACATTCATACATACAGGCATACAGGCATACAGACAGATAGAAAAACCACCCAACCCTGTCCTGTGGCCTTCTTCTGATCACAAGAGGGGGCTACAGGTCAGGACTATCCATGACAAGCCTTCTTTTGTTATTAGGGATTAACTGTGCCACTGAGGGAACCAGGAGGAGACTCCATGGCTGCCTCCCTCCTGACACCCTGACACCCCTGGGGTGGAGATTGACCCTCGCCAGCCCAGTGGTGCCCCAGTAAGGCTCCCCCTCACTCCTCCTGTGGCCATTTGGCTATAAATGCTGGGCTGGAGGTTGCAGAACGAGAGGGATCGAGAGACGCCAGGAATCCCTGGGAGTCCAGGCTCTGTGTCAAGATGGTAGAGAGGGTGGGTTTGGGAGGATGGCTGGGCATTTGGAGATAGACACCAAGAAGAGTTATATTCATTCCTGTCACCAATGGCTGCGTACTGGCAACCACTCTGCAGCAGCCCCGTGGTGGGCTCTGGGAATATAATTCTAAATAAGACCACGATCCTTGTTTCTGACCCTCACCGAATGGGAAGATTAATACGCTCCTAAGTAATTATAGCACGGTAACCTCTGGCTAGGAGAGAGGGAGGTACACGGGATTCTGAGCACTGAGAGGCACAATCCGATGTTTAAAGGGAGCCTTCCGCAGTTAAAGAGGGTAACTGGGTGCTGAAAGGGCCAGGCCGAGAGGGAGATGGCAGGAGAGGGTGGACAGGAATTCTGGGCCAGATGGCAAAGGGCCCCAAGGCCGTACTTAAGAAACTAATCCCGAAGGCCAGGAGAGGTGCCGCCGGTGTTAGGCAGGAGGACGAGGAGCTTGGCCTGGACTTTAGGCAGAACGCTCTGGAAGCTACAAGAAAGATGTGCTGCGTGCTGGTTCTCAACTTTGACCGCCCCACAATCATCTGGAGGATTTGTGGGAACACGTTGTCGCTGTCGCTGCCGGCCCAGGAGCGAGTTCCTGACTTGGCAGTTCTAGGCGGAGAGTCCACATGTCTAATCAGCTCCCAGGTGCTGCTGTGGGTCCAGGGACCACAGCCCAAACACTACCGTGTTAAGAGAAAGAGGAACAGGAAGCAAGGAGGCCTGCTGGCAACGTGAGCTGCCACGCTGGAAGGACCAGCAATGTGGTGGCCTGCAGGAGAGGCAGGGGCCAGGTGTGGGGAGCGGTGGCCAAGTCATGATATCACCTGGGCGGAGATGGAGCAAGTAGTTGACGGACAAGACAAGAAAGTCCAAAGCAGCGGGTGGAGAGTGGGACCCCAGGCAAGGCCAAAGCCAGATGCTGGGGCTGAGTCGTAGTTTGAGCTTTGTGTGTTGAGTTTAGGCAGCGTGCCCTGACTCTTTGCGGTCCTCTTCCTTGCAACAAGGAGGGCTTGGGGCCAAAGATAAGCGCAGCCCTAGATGGGCCTGAATTTGAAGGTCATCCCTATGCAAGGGTCCTGTGTGCTGGAGGTCAAACTTTTCTGCCACTGCCCTGATCTGCCTGGGTGTCAAAGAGACAGCCTCCCTCAGGATCAGAGCCCCACGGACTGCCCGAAGCTTGATGTCTGCAGGAGGGGACATCTCGTAGAAAATGTGGAGAACCCAGCCTCAGATCTAGCAGCAGACAGCGGCCATCGTGGCTTCCGCAGCCATCCAGGTTCTGGCAAGGGGCTAAAAAGGACTGTGGGTGAGCAGATGGCTCAGCCAGTGGCAGCCACAGACTCCTCCACTGGTTTCCTGCTGCTGGGCAACCTGCAGCTGATGTCTCTGTCCCCGGAGCTGGGTCTCTGCCTCTCAGAAGCCCTGTCTCCCCTCTCCCTCTGGCCTGACCTACTCGATGGCGTATTTAGCATACATAAAATATTTGGCAAAAACTTAGGGAAGCTCGTATCTGGACCTCACACCTCTTAGTCATGTCTGCGCACACACTACTCAGTTCATATGAGGATGTTTCTCGGGTGGGCCCCGTGTCTGTGTTCCTGGTGGCTGCTCGCTGACACGTACAAACCCAACCCTGCCCTGTTCCCTGCCCGTCCGCATCCCAGTGTCCTCCTCTGAGCACGAATATTTCTGGTTAAAAATGCTCCCCCAGAAGCCCTGGAAGTGCAAGACAGCACAGCGACTTCTCTGGGGTCTGCAGCAGGATCTCTGTTCCCGGAGCACCCCATCTCTGGGCATGTGGCTCCCCCAGGGTGGGGTCCTGAGCCCGCGGCCCCTGGTTCCCTTGGCTCTCGGCCACTTCACTCCCTCTTTGTCCGTTTTGGAGTTTCCATCCTCTCCCAACCTGTCCCCACTTTAGCAGCTAGTATCATCTCTCCTGGTACTGGCATTGATATCAGCACGGATACGCCCTTTGAAGCCCGGCCGCACGGCATGCACTGCTCCTTTTAAACCGAGCTTTCTCCTAGCTGCGGTGACTTTACAGGAGGCTGCTTGGGCTCCCGGAGGAAGGGATGCATCTGGCTGGTGACTGTGTAGAGGAGCCTTGGAGCGTGGAAGGCAGTCTAGACAGAGGAGAGAGAATGATCTCACAGAGGCCCTGCGCTTGCTCTCCAGCGCCCCCTGTGGGCGGACAGGAGGGCAGCCACTCCCTGCCAACAGGGTTCATTGCTGGACCCTGAGCAGCAGGACGGAACAGCAAGGACAGGGCTGCTGGTGCCAGGCAGCTGGGAAGACAGCCCGTGAGGCGTTCTAGTGTGTTCTTGTTGAACCTTTGGAGGGGCTCAATGGGCACCCAGGAGTATAATCAGAAGTGAAGGAAGGCTTGTCCCAAGACTCTCTGTACCCATAGCCCACACTGGCCAATCTGACAGCCTAGGCACAGAGCACAGGGTCCCTTCTGGGAGCCCCTGGGGCCGGTGGAGGGGCTGGCTGGTCATGAAGTTCTCATCTTCACACCAAGGACCCCAAACCTGACACAATTTAGCCTGTGATAGCAGCAGCCAATTCTGGCTCACGGGCTAGATCTGCCCTTCACCTTCATTATTTTATTTATTTATTTATATATTTATTTATTTAGATACTGGGGATGGAACTCAAGGGCATTCTACCTCTGAGCTATACCCCCAGCCCTATTTTTTATTCTTTATTTTGGAACAGGGTCTCGCTGAGTTGCAAAGGGCCTCCCAAAGTAGCTGGCCGAGAACCCAGATCCTCCTGTCTCAGCCTCCCACATGCTGGGATTACAGGCGCACGCCACCACACCGGGCTTGTTCTGTTTTCTTTTGATTTGCATTAGAGATCGAACCCAGGGGCATTCTACCTCTGAACTATACTCTCAGCCCTATTTTATGTTTTACTTTGAAACAGGGTCTTGCTAAGAGGCTGTGGGCCTTGCTAAATTGCTGAGGCTGCTCTCAAACCCGTGGTCCTTCACTCTCAGCCTCCCAAATCCTGGGATCATAAGCATGCACCACCAACACTGCCTCCTTCACCTGCTTTTATAGTTTTCTTGGAAGGCAGCTCTGCTGTCTCTCGGAAGTACTGTCTATGGCCGCTTTGGTCAGTGATGACCAGCCAGGTAGGTGAATGGGGGCTGGACCCCCTGCAGAGCTGAAACCTTCCTATGGGCAGGCTTTGCACAAAGTAGGGTGCGACTTCTAGGGGCCTTTACCAACTGGAGCAGCTTGGGCTACTTAACCGAATGCCACAGGCTCGGGTCTTAAATCACTGACACATTCCTTTCTCAAAGTTTTAGAGAGAGGGAGAGAGAGGAGAGGGAGGAGAGAGGAGAGGAGAGGAGAGGAGAGGAGAGGAGAGGAGAGGAGAGGAGAGGAGAGGAGAGGAGAGGAGAGGAGAGGAGAGGAGAGGAGAGGAGAGGAGAGGAGAGGAGAGGAGAGGAGAGGAGAGGAGAGGAGAGGAGAGGAGAGGGAGGAGAGGGAGGAGAGGAGAGGAGAGGAGAGGAGAGGAGAGGAGAGGAGAGGAGAGGAGAGGAGAGGAGAGGAGAGGGAGGAGAGAGAGGAGAGGAAAGGAGAGGAGAGGAGAGGGAGGAGAGGGAGGAGAGGGAGGAGAGAGAGGAGAGGAGAGGAGAGGAGAGGGAGGAGAGAGAGGAGAGGAGAGGAGAGGAGAGGAGAGGAGAGGAGAGGAGAGGAGAGGAGAGGAGAGGAGAGGAGAGGAGAGGAGAGGAGAGGGGAGAGAGGAGAGGGAGGAGAGAGGAGAGGAGAGGAGAGGAGAGGAGAGGAGAGGAGAGGAGAGGAGAGGGAGGAGAGGGAGGAGAGAGAGGAGAGAGAGGAGAGGAGAGGAGAGAGGAGAGGAGAGGAGAGAGAGGAGAGGAGAGGAGAGAGAGGAGAGAGGAGAGGAGAGGAGAGGAGAGGAGAGGAGAGGAGAGGAGAGGAGAGGAGAGGAGAGGGAAGGAGAAGAGAGAGGAGAGAGAGTCAGAGAGAGAGAGAGTGTTTCTTCTCATGAGGACACTAATTCCATCACAGGGCCCTACCTTCAGTAATCATTTACCCAAAACATCTCCTCTTAAGCCCCACCTCTGACCACCACGTGGAGGGCTAAGGCTTCAACATATGAATTTAGGGGCACACAAACATTCAGTCCATAACAGGTGTTCTCTTTTGCCTTCAACGGAAGCGCCAGCTCTGTGGCGCCGGCACCTGTGCCTGAGGCCCCAGACACCAGCCCAGGCTTTCCTCCCCGCCCCAGAGAGGGGCCGTGGGTGTGGCGTGGGCAGCGCGCTCCTTCTAAGGGAGCCGGGATTAGAGGCTTTTATGGTCAGAACAGCACGGTGGCTGCCGCTGCTGCTGAATTTAAAGTAATTTTCCCCTAATTAAGCAATTATCTTGGAGATAGCTGTTCCCATCTCCAGGAACTTTTTGTGGAGGGTGGGGTGCATCAAGGCGGGGGTGTAGCATTTGGGAAGCCCCAGATATAGAAACAGGCTGACTGTGTTTCCCTCCCTAGCTAGGGCAGCCCGGGTGGAGCGCGTGAGGGATTTGCAGGTGGGCAAGCGTGACGCAACTGTCCTTGAAGGCCACCTGCATCCCCGGGCCAGACACACACAGCAACAACCTCCTAACAGGAGACCTGAGCCCGCGAGGGCCCCAGTGCCAGGTTTTGGGGTGGGGAGTGAGATACGGGCCAAGGCTTCGAGTTCTCTGAGCCAGAGGCAGGGGAGCTTTTCTCCTGGTGAAGCACAGAGCTTGTCCCATTCTGCTACAGAGACTACACAGGGTCGTGGTGACAGACAATGTGTGGTCCCCCAGGCCCTTCTAGATCCTGGACACACAGCCCAGGGCTCGCACTGGAGGACTGACAACAGGGCACCCAGAAATACTGGTTACAGAGAAATGACGGGTGGGCAGGAATTGGTGTAAGTGGTTCTCAAACATTGCATGACTTAAACCAAAGATCTTTTTGTTGTTTAATTTCATTGTTTAAGTGAACTGGGCCTCCTGTAGTTTTACTCAATCTATGCAAATACCTTCTCCCTGCAAGTCTCAAACAAGGAATTGATGGCTATTCCTCAGTCCCCAGATCCAGCTGAGATCTGGGAGCAGGGAGGCGGAGGGGAGGATGTGATGCCTTGGTCGGGGGAAGGGGTACAGAAAACCCAAGGTTCCCCACCCAGCCGGGCCAAGGCAAGGCTACGGCCCAAAACCCTATGGGGCAGCTTTGCACCCTGGGATTGTAAAGTGAGTAAGACAGAAGGAAGAAAGGGAGGCTTTGGCCTTTGAGTGTTAATCACCACTGCTACATACGGAGTACTCTTTTAAAAAGACAACTGTTGGCAGCCATGCACCTTTGTAAAAGCCAAAATAGCAATGTGGTCGCAGGGCTACTCAGCCGCTGCCAAGCACTGATCTGACCCCTTCACAGATCTTCCAGTCGGAACCAGGAGAACAGAGGCCTCTTCCTGTTTTCCCGATGGGCATCATCAAGGATTTGGGGGCTTTGATCTTGAGCTAGCAGGCACGCACATCAAGTCTGAATCCCACGGGGTCAGACAGGGCCGACCTTGCAGGCGCCGCTCGGTCCCTAATTGAGCATGGAGAGGGTATCTCCCTTTCTACGGGTGATTGTCACCCCAGAACCGTTGGTGGGAGCCCCAGGGTCACAGGGTATGGTCTAGGAGCCCCAGAGAAGCCTTCTGTGGTGTAGCATCCTTCCCTGCAGAGAGAGGGGACCTCAACCCAGGACCCAGCCTCTCTCTCACCAGACTCAACCTCACCACTGCACCTGGAGGGTGTTCCAGCTGCTTCTAGGTGCTCCACAGTTGGAACTGGTTAGATTCCAGAAGGAGGGCACCTCAAGAGAGCCGGTGGCAGGTGCAGTGAGGTCCAGGGGAGCTGGGGGAGCCATGTCTAACTGGTGGGGAGGATCCAGGAAGCCTCGGACACAGAAAGCTTTAGTGGGGTGGCTCCACCTGCCCCGCAGGCTTCAGTTGATAAAGACTGCTAACAGGAACATCGTACTTATTTATTCCCCAGAAGTACAGTGGGACCTGCATAAAGGAAAGGGCACTGCATGCAGAGACCATAAAAAGAGAGTTTAGTTTTTATGCAGTGGTAACCCAGGGAATTAAGTCCCGGCTGACAAGGGTTGTGGGACAGTAACTGAGTGTTAAGCAGGCGCAGAGGGCCCTGGGGAGAATGCTGCGAGCTAGATGAGGGTGGGAGCCGGGGCACTGGGCGCTAGACAAGCACAGTAGAGGCAAAGAGCCAGTGACTCAATGCAGATCTCATGCAGGCTGCGTTTATTGGGCACCTACTGTTTGCCAGGACCTAGCTGGCTGCTGTAGGGATTATAGCAGAGAAGGCACCAGGGCCCTGGCTCTCAGCACTGGAGTTGTCTTTTAGGGGTGCCAAGGAGGACACTGAGCTCTGGCCGAGGTGTTGGCATGGCAGAGGGAACGTGGCCCAGAGACATGCCAAGAAGGAAGAAACTCGACTTCCCCTAATTATCACCTCTTCCATCTTGGGGCAAGATGTGTTCTCTCTCCCTCCTCCCTTCTCTCTCTCTCTCTCTCTCTCTCTCTCTCTCTCTCTCTCTCTCTCTTTCTCTCTGCCTTGGTTTCCTCATGAAAATTAAGAATAATCCTCGGAGCTACCTCATAAGATTGTCCTGAGAATTTACAGGAATACAGTTTAGTTGCATTTCCAGCAAAAGGGCTGTGATGGCTCAGGGTGCTTCATTCATTCATTCATTCATTCATTCATTCATTCAAGGAGCCGAAGAAGGCTTTGTGCAGGAGGTGACTTTTGATCTTGATTTTATTTATTTTTTATACTTTTATTGGTATAGTGTAATTATACATCATAATGAGATTCAAATTGATACAAACATACATGCATACTTGGTATATTTACCCCCACATACCTTGGTGTTTTTTTTTTTGTGTGTGTGTGTGTGTATGGTACTAGGGTTCCTGGAAGCCCTTCTACCTCCGGGCTACACTCCCAGACCTATTTTTTATATTTTTATTTGGAAACAGGGTCTCTTAAGCCAGCGCGGCTGGCTTCGAACCTGTGCGATCCTCCTGTCTCCGCCTCCCCAGCGCGGGGATTATAAGCGTGCGCCATCACGCCCGGCACCATATCTTAGTTTTAAAAGATGAATGAAGCCAGGCTTGGTAGTGAGCTTTTGTAATTCCAGTAATTGGGAGGCTGAGACAGGAGGATCACAGGTTCAAGGACAGCCTCAGCAAGTAGTGAGGCTCTCAGCAACGTAGTGAGCCCATTTCAAAATAAAATAGGGCTGGAGGTGTAGCTCGGAGGTAGGAGGCCCCTGGATTCAGTCACCAGTAGTACACACACACACACACACACACACACACACACACACAGAGCGGATGAATGAGACCTTTGTGAATAAAGAAAGGAGGCAAGGCATCCAGGATTTGAGAAGCCACAGACCTGTGGCAGCAAGGGGCACCAGGGACTGGAGGCTTGGGGTGTCCTGGACAACTTTGGGGGTTCCTCCTTAAATATGGAAAACTGATTTTAGAGCGCTGGTGGTGGGGCAGGTGGAGCTCCATCTAGGGAGGTAAGCCAGACAGAAACACTTGCTCAGCCAGGCATGGAGGCCTACGCCCGTAATCCTGATACATGGGAAGCTGAGGCAGGAGGATCGCAGGTTTGAAGCGAGCTTTGATGTAGCTAATAAGCTATCTCCCCAACCCTTTTCATATTTAATTTTGAGGTCGGGTCTTGCTAATTTGCCTGAGCTAGCCCTGAACCTGAGATCCTCCTTTCTCAGCCTCCCAAGTGCTGGGATTACAGGCCTGTGCCACCACGCCTAGCTTGGCATTTTATTTTTTTTTAATACAGAAAACTTGGAGACCCCCACAAGCCCGGGCACTGAGAGCTCGGGGATGGGATGAGGTAGGTGTTGAGCTGGGTGGGTACTAACCCTCCTGTGTGGCTCCAGTGGAATCCCCGTGAACATTCTAGAATCCCACACCCACCTCCCCTCAGTCCCCAGAGATTAGGCCTCTGGAAGTCCAGGGTGGGGCCCTGGAATCTGTCCTGCAGCAAAGCAGCCCTTCTGGGACCCAACTGTAGGCAGCTTGAGGCAGTCGGGCCTGGGCCCGGGACCTCTGTCTCCCTCCCTTCCTGGGCTCCCGGATTCAGGGCATGTTCCTCTGGCCAGGTCTGGGGCCTCCTGAGGCTGGTTTGAGCACTGCCTGTGGGGCATGAATCATGAATCGTGTGTGGGGAGACACCCCTGTGAGGATGGGGGGGCCGATCCTGCTCCCCGGAGCCCAAGAGCCCAGCCTGGGGCTGCCCTGGGAGGCTGGGCATGAGCGGTGGGCAGATGCTGAATCAAAGGGTGAGGCTGGACCAACTCAGCTCAGGCCCTTCCCTCCATCACCCCAGCACCAGGAGTTCCTTCCATCCTGGATTGCTTCAAGGAAAAGGAGAGGGTGTGCCAGGCCAGGAGGCCTGGGAGAAGGGAGCCTGAGCCTGACTCCTCCAAGCCCCAGGACTCAGGCTCAGGGCCTGTCCAGGTTAGGAGGTACTTGGGAGGACAGGGGCATAAAATGGCAGGAAGGTCAGAGCGGGGTTTGGCAGGTGTTCCGGTGACATCCGGGGCATGGGTGCTCTGGGAAGCTCAGGTGGCCATGTCAGAGAGGCAGGCACACCTAACTGGACAGGGCTGCGGGAGGGCACAGTGAGGAGGTCCCCTGAGGCCACCTGCTGCATCCTGTCACCCAACTCTGCTGTGCCATTGGATGAGGGCGGAGGCAGGTGCCATATGGGAGATGGTGTACAAAATCACCCTCAAGAGCTGGGTGTGGTGGTGCAGGCCTTAAATCCCGGTGCTTGGGAGGCTGAGATAGGAGGATCACAGGTTTGAAGCCAGCCTCAGCCATTTAGGGAGATTCTACAACTTACCAAGATCTTGTTTCCAAATGAAAAATAACAAGAGTTGGGGGTGTAGTTCAGAGCTAGAATTGAGCCTCTGGGCTCAATCCTTAGTGTCTGGCACACAGGCACACACACACAATGCCTGCTGGGCACCCTGTCCCCTCCGAATCCAGAATGGGATGCGGGCGGCTATTCTGGCTCATGGCAGCAGCCCTCCTCTCCAAAGACACACGCTGACCAGGTCAGAACCCTGGAGACAGGGAGAACGATGAATATTGTTCAGAACTCAGAGAGCGGATAGACCAGAGCTACCTAACAGAAATATCACACACACATACCACGTGTGTAGTTTTAAATCTGCTAGTAGCCACCTTAGAAAAGTTAAAAGAAACAGGTGAGATCATTTGCAACAGCACTTTTTATTTAACCCAACATAGGAAAAATATTGACATTTCAACGCATAATAAACATAAAAGGATTATTCATGAGCCAGCTTGCAATCTCCTTTTCGTACCAAGTCCTCCAAATTCAGTAAGGATTTCACTCTTCCACTACCTCTCAAGCCTGGTGCTCCAGGCTCCCTGCTTCCAGGCAGTGCCGGCTACCAGACTGAACCGCAGAACGGGACCAGAACATCACAGTGAGGCTTCTCCTCTGGAATCCAGACGGCCCCTTTCCCCAGGGCCTCCCCCAGCAAGTCCTCCTAGCAGGCACATCTGGAGACGCCCGCCCAGGCTTCCTGGGGTCATGTGGTGTCACTGGATGCTGCCTGGGAGGGAGCCTGGCCTCCTTCCGTTTGCAGAAGTGCCCCACAGTGTCCCCCACAGCCCGGCTCTTCTCACTTCTGGGTCGGGGCGGTGGCCCTGAACAGAGCTGAGGATGTCGCTGAAGCCCTACAGCTGGGAGCATGATGATTTGGGGGAACGTGAGCGGTACAGAGAACACCAGCCAGGCTAGCGCAGAGCTAGAGCCTCCCCTTCCCAGCGCACGGGCCCCGGGACATGTGACCACAGTTCCACCAGCGCACCAGGCACTGTGTTTTATAGACGAGGCCCCTGTAAGCCTCACGATCACCCTTAAGATAGATCCTATTATTTGCTCCATTTTAGAGAGAAGCAAGCAAGGCGGGCGTGGTGGCGCACTCTTGTAATCCCAGCACTCGGGAGGCTGAGACGGGAGGATCGCAGTTCGCAGACAGCCTCAGTTACTTAGTGAGGCCCTCTGCAACTCAGTGAGACCCTGTTTCAAAATAAAGAACAAGAAAATTGGGCAGGGGGTGTAGCTCGGAGGCAGAGTGTCCCTGGGTTCCATCCCCAGTACAGCAAAAAATTAAAAATAAAGAAAAAATAAAGAAAAAGCAAGCAAGCTGAGTGCAGTGGCGCACGCCTGCAATTCCAAGTACTTAGGAGGATGAGACATAAGGATCACAGATTTCAGGCCGGCCATGGCAACTCAGTGAGACCTTTGGCAATTTAGCAAGACTCTGTTAAAAAAAAAAAAAAAACTTAAAAATATGGCTAAAGGTATAACTCCGAGGTAAAATGCCCTTAGGTTTAATCCTTAGTGTTAAAAAAAAAAAAAAAAAAAAGGTGAGCAAGCAGAGGCACAGAGAGGTGAAACATCTTGTCCAAAGTCACACAGCTAGTAGTAGATGGGCGGCCAGGACTGGGACCTGGGTGGAGCCCCTCTAGGCGCCAGCCCCCTCTCTGCCTCAAAGCTCCTAAATTCCCTGTCACCTGGAAAGGATACTATGAGGCATGGGAGAAGGCGTATGGGGATGGAAAAGTCTGGAGGCTGTTTGGGCGGGAAAGGCCGCTGTCTGGCACCACCACGGGGCCCGCCCCAGGTGGCAGAGAACCTGCACCCCCTGCCTGGCAGGGTAGGGACCGGGAGGGGCCCAGCAGACGGTGTCCCCCAGGGCCTCCCGCTCCCCTCGGAGGAAGCACCAGGGGAGGGAAGCCGATGACGTCAGCACTGGGCTAACGGCCAATGACATCACCAGGAGGGCCAGGAGCCAGGCTCGGTGCTATTTATGGAAACAGTTGGCGGCCAGGCGCAGCGCCTGAGCTGTTTCAGATGTGGCTGGATGCAGCCTCCAGCTGGCCCAGGAGCTGGACAGGCGGAGGAGGCAGGAAGGCTGGAGGACAGAGTCAGCTTGCCGCAGGGGCCGGGCTCCCTAGAGCTCAGCAAGGGTTCCCGTGGGGATCACGTCTCCCTCTCTCTGAGCCATCTCTGCTCTCGCCCCCCAACCGTCCTGGTTCCTGTAGCACGAAGGTTTCAGACGCACGAAACTTCTCCCTGTTTGCACACTGTGTGCGTGCAGGTGTGTGTGGCTTTGGGAGGTGCATCCCTGTCCGTGGGTAGAGAGGCTCTCTGGTTCCTTGTGTTTTGGTGCCCTGAGTGGTCCTGCGTGCCGCTGAGTTTGTGAGCTCGTGAACCCAGGCGTCTTTGCACGGCGCACGCGCGTGCATGTGTGGAGGGGGAGCGCGTGTCCGGGGCCGGCTGAGAGGAGGAGAGGAGCCACGAGAGGAGAGAAAGCACTGTGGGAAGATGGGAAATATAATTTCAGTGGAAGATACAGAGGCACTTAGAGAAGCTTCGGCGAAACTAGACAAACCTTTCAATCCATTTATCAAAAATGCCTGCAGCTCTGCTCCGGAGCAGGTGCTACAAGAGTAAAATATTGAGCAGAGCCCATGATTGTGGGGCTGGAGGAAGCCAATAAATAAGAAGATACTGAGATGTTCGCCCTGACCCCGGCGGTGCGCGGTGCCCGGTGCCCGGTTCCCTCCACCCATCACATCCAGAGCTTGTAATGGGTGGCGGCGGGAGCGGGGCCGGCAGGGGCCTCGGGTGGCCAGATCTCTGGGTCTCCACCTGAGGGTGCATGAAAGGATGCCTGGAAAGGCCTTAACGGACCAAGTGGCCATGACCCCACAGATGAGCTTCTATTTTTGGGCTTGCTAACTGCCCCCCTTCCCTTTAAACTCCTCCATGAGCAGCCCCAACCCACGTGACCTTGAACAGTGCTTGGTTGTTCTGCGGGCCTCCATGAGTTGCAGGAGTGAGTCCAGACAGGACTAAGGGACACCTAAACCCAGACCTCAGGTCGTGCTCCTACTAAGACCCCCTTCCCCAGCTCCCAGGTTTTGACAACCTGGGCCTTGTAGGGTGATATGAGGCTGATGGGCATCCAGCCGATGGGGTCCTCCTACTCTGTACCCTCCTTCATGCCACCCCTATCTAACTCCAGAATAGAAAAGAATAATATTTTTCCAAATGCTTGCAAAACAGGATGTCTCGTTGATTTTTTTCCATCTCCAAGTCCCCAAAGAATAATGGGCACTGCCCGCCCCCCTCCATACACACGGGCCACTCAGGTATCCAGGGAGCCACCCAGCTCCCCACCCTCCATCTTCAGTACCCACTTCTCTCCCACCAGCATTCCGCTCATCAAGAAGGTAACCTGAATCACTGCATCTGACGCAGAGGAACAAAAGGGCTGGAGAAATGGCCTGGGAGATCCCATCCGGGACAACAGCCGGCGAGTCCAGGTTCTGAGCCGCCCCCAGCCACCCTCAGGGGAAGGGGACTGCCAGGGACATACCCGGGATGCAGGAAATAGAATCATCCCGCAGCAGAAAACACTGGAAGATGGTGGTCAGGGAGGGAAGCCAGAAGCACCACTGGCTGCTGCAGGGGCGAGAGGGAGGACGCTGGCTCGGTGGGAAGAAATGAGATCACATCCTCCACCCTTGCTTCCAGAAACTCAGCAGACAGGGGCCCTGCTTTTCCTATGATGTTCATGGAAGGAAATACCCTCTCCTTGCGTTGCCCTGCTAGAGCAAAGACTTCTACACACGCCCAAGCGTCACCTCTGTCCTTCCTTTCTGTTCTCCAGAGTGTTTGGGTTATCTTTGGTTCCTGTAGAAGTTGGGCCAGCCACGAGACTGCTCTCTCTCTCTCTCTCTCTCTCTCTCTCTCTCTCTCTCTCTCTCTTCTATTATTTTTTTTACTACTGAGGATGGAACTCAGGGGCATTTTACCTCTGAGCTAGACCCCCAGTCCTATTTTTTTATTCTTTATTTTGCAACAGGCTCTCACTGAGTTGCAAAGGTCTCACTAAGTAGCTGAGGCTATCCTTGAACTGTGAGCCTCCGGTCTCAGCCTCCCGAATGCTGGGATTAGAAGCGTGTGCCACCACGCCTGGCTCTGTCACCTCCTTTGAACCTACCTCGACCCTGTCCCTATCTCTCTCTGCCACCTCTCACACCCCCAGAACTGCGGAAAGTCCACTTTAGGACCCGAGATACAATGTCTATGCTTGCGGACCTGGTAATTGTGCCACATCTGGAGAGAGGCCTACGGCTGGAGGAAGGAGCCCTAGGATGGGAGTTGGAATGAGCAGGGATTGAGGGAGCTGTAATCTGGTTCTCAGGATGTTCGTTTTACTGAATTCCTATAAAACCGTAAATCGCCATTCCAGAGGCTGCTGGCCCCAGGCCCCTTCCTCCCTCTCCTTACTTCTCCCCACCCCGGGCAAATGCGGAGCAGGCCTCAGTGTGGGAGGGGGTGGGGAAGAAGGTTGCCAGGGTAACCATCCCAGCCAGCTCTTTCCCCTGCCTTTGGGGGTCTGTAAGAGGAGGCAGCAGTCGTCTTTCTGGGGTGCTGGGGTACAGCCTCGCAGGGTGGACAGGATGCTTGGGCCGAGCCAGCATCTGCGACCCAGCTGCCTGTGTTCCCGGCTCCTTTAAGACACACATCTGGGCTTCATCCAGGGCTCACACTGCAGGGTCAGTGGAGGGGCTGTCCCTGCGGGGAGTTGGAGGGGAGGACGTCATCTCACCAGCCTCCAGGGCTTTTCAGTCCTTCTCAGGACTTCACGGCTCTCCTTTTCTTTTTGGTACTGGGGATTGAACCTTGGGGCATTCTACCTCCAAGCTACACATCCAGCCCTTTTATTCTTTATTTCAAAACAGGGTCTTGCTACATTGCTGAGGCTGACCTCCAAACTGCAATCCTCCTGTCTCAGCCTTCCAAGCACTGGGATCGCAGCCATGCGCCACCATGTGCAGCTTTCCGGAGCCTTTTTTAAGGAGATGCGTTCAGGTGATGGTGATGATGATGGTGCCAACACCACCGGGTTCTTAACACATGCTTTGCCTGTGTTCTCTCTTGGATTAACACGGGCACCCTATGATATTCATATCGTTATCCTAATTTTCTGTATGGGGAAACAGAGACAGAGAAAGGTCACATGACTTGCCAACGCCCACAGATAACAAGTGACGGGTCCTGGTTCGGAGCCCTGGCTCTAAAATCAGAGCTCTTCTGCAAGAGAAGTGGTTCAAGGCAGAGACAGCTAGAAGCAGCCTGCGTGATTAGCTGCTCTCAGGGTGCAGACGGGAGGGGCCTTTAGGCTAGGGGTGCAGAGCGGATGTCTCCTCTCCATTTGCCTGGGGCATTTATGTTTTCATGACTGAAGGTCTTGCATCTGGCGAACACCCTTGGTCCCAAGCACACTGAGACCGTCGACCACCTGAAGGGGGCAGACACAGAGGCGGCCATGATGAAATAAAATGGATACCCTGGAGGGACCCTGTTGAGCCACCTGCTGGGGGTGGTTCAGGGTAGTTTCAGGCTCAAGTCAGGGGGCAAAATGAGATCTACCAGCGAGCGCCTCCCAGCCAGCCGGTCCCTGGTTCCAAGAATCGCCAGCTTGGTCTTCTTCTTCTCCATTGGAAATGATGGACTCATCCTCCATGTTCACAGCTGGCTACAAGTGTGCCCATCCCTGCCACGCTGGACCCGTCCCCGTCCCCACCTGCATGTGACTTCCTTGTGGGTATAAAGAGAGGCGATGGTTTGCTCAGCCTCTCGCACCACAGTCTCCACCCTGCGTACGTCAGGTCAGCAAGGGCTCCTGGAAGGGAGCCGGGCTGGCAGGGGCAGCCGCAGCTGGGCAGCTGGATATAGCTGCTGATGGAGGTGGGAAAAAGTGAGAAAAAGAAGTTAAGGAGAAAGGCCAAAACTTCCGGTGGTAGTGGGGGGAAGGGGAAAAAAGTTCAATCAGATTTGTAAAGGGCACAATTTACAAATCCGTCACATATTTTACTAGGCCGGGATTTACGGATTAGCCCATAATACTTAGGCAGCTTTTTGTAATAAAACCCTGAGCCGAGGCGGCCTTGGGGAAGGGAGGAGGAGGAAGGGGACTTCTCTATCTCACTTTCATTTCCCCAGAATTCTTTCTTTCTTTTTTTTTTTTTTTTTTGATCTAGGCAGCCCCATTAATCTGTGCTTTATCTGCCTATGGAGAAGGATTGAGCTCTTTATTGGATTTTTGTCAAGAATAAATGATTTAGTTTGGGATATTGTGGAAACGATTTTTGTGGTATTACACCATCTAATAAATGAAACAGCAGGGATCAATTCCTTTCGTGGGATGTGTTCAACAGGCAGGGTGAAATATGCCCCGCAATTATTTGGTATTGCACTCTATAGATATTTATAACCGAGTGTGACTGCGTGGTCGGGTCTGCCTGGGCGTGGGCACCTGTCTCGCACAACGTGGTCCATTAGCCCTAAAGTGGGAGACTCGGACACATTCGCGTGCCCAGCCGGTTAGAATGTAGATGGAGTTCACGGTAGCAATCCGGACGTAGTGCCCCAGGGAGAGAAATAGTCAGGGCAGGGGGTGATGGCCAGGGTTGGGGGATCATATTTTCCAAGGCTCTTGGCTTGACTGCTTTTCCTGCAGCTGGTGGGGGGATGGAACATCACTATAGCAACAGGTCCAGAAAACACCCAATGTATGGGGATAGCCTGCCAAGAATGGGGTCCCCCTTCTCTATCCTGGGCACCCCTGCTCCCTGGATATGACTCGGAGGGAAAATGTCTGGAAGCGTTTAGAGGAAGAAGCTGGCTTCCCGCCCAGGTACACTCATGGGTTTATATCGCTGAAGGCTCACGGATATTTATTGAGGACCTATGACATGACAGTGCTTCACACAGGCCCCGCACAAAGTAAGCCAGTCTATAGATACCTGTTCGCAGATTGATACATAGAAAGCTTCCGAGATGCCTGTCGGAGCCCCGAACACATGCTGTCCTTACAAGCAGAGGCAGAACAATAAGGAAGGAGAACAGGACCGGGAGGATCCAGCTGAGAGGTGGGGGGACACGGCTTCTCCACCCCACAGAGCCCCCTTGTTCTAGGGGAAAGTCTAGAGGATGGCCCCGGGAAGCATCCTTCCGTCCCACCGGGATGCTGATGTTGGAGACAGTTGTGACATCGGCCCCGTGACTCCCGCTGTCAAAAGTGGTCCTTAACTGTCGGCGAGATGGTCGGCCACATCAAGGGCCATGTCATAGATGTGGCCACACGACTGTGAGCTTCGTGCACTAAGACCCAGTGTCATGTCTAATAAATATTCATCAGCTAACCATCCAAAGGAACGGATGCCCATATCTACTGGGGTTCCCTAACCCAGGTGTCGTGAAGTCGGTCGCTACTGATAGCCGTTCATTTTCTTGACAAGCCTGCCTCTCAGCCGTATGCTCTGCAAATGTTGGCAGGAACCGTGAGACACTACAACTCTGTCTCTCTGCTCCGAGCACTCTATTTTTGTAGTTCTTTGTACTATCTGCATGGGCTGTGTTTTCTCTGCCACAATCAGAATTCTTGGCGCTTGGTGCTTGCAGGGAGAGGAGCGTTAAGTGTCTCTAGTGTGGCAAGTTTCTTCCGCCTGGAGCTCAGTTGGAAGATGGCTCCTCATTTCTGTCCCTTTGCAAAGAAATAGACAAGCTCTGAGACTTCCTGGATAACCTATTTAAAAACCATCGGTAATCCTCACCCTGTCCCCTGAGAACGGTGGCTCGGAGGCTTTGGCCGAACAACTCACAGCCAATCATCGGATGCTACAAAAGTAAAATGAAGGACGAGGAGGCCCGGGGTGGAGGCTGGGGTGGAGGCTGGGGTCCTTCTGGTAGCGTTTGCCTCCTGCCCATGAGGGGCCGCTCAGGAGCCCGTTTCCCTCTGCGGAGGCTGGCTTTCAGGAGGTCGACCTGGGTCTTGGCTTTGAGCCCTTCGGGTTCTTTGGTGTTCCTTTTGACTTGCTAAGTGGCCGTTTGATCATTATCATCCCATCCAGTCTCCTTTGAAAGCCGTTCCCCCTGGATATAACTCCTCCATAGGAAGACAGTTACTGTCATTCCAACTCGTGAGGCTGAGGTTCCATCCACGGAGGGAAAACAGACTCATGCCGTGTCTCCGCCTAGGGCGACGTGGTCCTTCCCGGTTCTTCATTAGACCACACGGCCCTGGGCCATCAGGGATGCTTCCTTCTCCACACTCCTTGTCCCCATCCATCAGGGCATCCCGTTGACTCCAAACTTCCCAGAACTCTACCAACTGTGGCTGGCCTGTCTGCCCACCCCGCCCCTGGCAGCCCACTCTGAACGCCGCCTCCAGTGTGGCCGTCCGCTGTTACCCCCAGAACAAGAATCAAGTCCCCTTGCATGGTGGACTAAGCTCTTCCTGCCTTTCCAACCTCTGTCCACCCCACACCAGCCACAGGGCTGCAGGGCCAATGCGGCCTGGGGACCCAGGCCCACCCCTGCCCCAGGGCCTTGGCCCTGGCTGTTCTTTCTGCCTGAAATGCTCTGCCCCCAGCCCTGCATGGCTGACACTTTTATCACCTTTAATTGTTTATTCAAACATCAAGTCACCTGTGTGGAGAATAAGAGCAGAGAGAGTCCACAATGCCTGGCCTCCGGTCCCCTGAGCTAGCCGTTGGACACTTTAAACATCAGCTCGCAAGGTGGGATTTTTTGGCACAGGGAGCATCTAAAGCTCCCAGTGGCTGAGCTCAGCACACCCTGCAGGGACTCAGAGCGGAGCTCAAAACCAGAGAAGAAATACGCCAGCCTCACGGCTGAGGGCGTGGCAGCGGCGCCATATTGTCACAGGCGGCGGCAGCAGCGAATTCACCGAGTCCACTACAGTTCCATCTGTGTACTCAACAACAGTGAGTCAAATTGCGGGCCCCAGAGGAGAAATCCCAGTACTGAGTCCCAGGGACTTGACCCAGTGGGGGAGTGACAGTGGCAGAGATATCACACCATAGGAGAACGCCCAACCTTGCACCCCCCCATAGTCTAAAGCAGCCTCTATCGACTCCCTGGGTCTGAGACTCTGCGATACAACCTAGTAAAGGAGTAGTGGGGACTGAGATACCACAGTCTCGAGATCCAGAGCACCTTAAAGTGAAGTCATAGTGAACCAAGGGAAGAACCCAGAGAAGGCACAAACTTCCGAAATCATGGGAAAGAGGAATAACAATGGAGCAATGAATGCCCACAACCCCACAACATCAGAACCCGATAAAACAGAAATTCAGAGATTTCTAGAAGATCAAATCAGGAAAATAACTGTAGAAATAATAGAGGTGTTTCGAAAAGAATTCAGAGAGAGCCAAAAAGAGATAAAGGATGCAATTAATGAAGTAAAGTCCTCAATTCAAAGTACAAACAACCGATTAGGCCACATGGAGAATAGAATCTCACTCTTAGAAGATGATCAATCTAAAAATGAACGCATAGTTTCTAATCTAGAAAAAAAAATCCGACGGCAGGAATCTGACACTGAAGAAATATGGGCCCATTTTAAGAAAGCTAACCTAAGAATAATTGGAATAGAGGAGGGAAAAGAAAGTGAAACCAAAGGGATCAACAATCTCTTCAAGGAAGTAATAGCAGAAAATTTTCCAAACATAGAGCAAGAGGTTGATACACAGATCCAGGAAACTTATAGAACTTCCTTTAGACAGGATCAGAGAAGAGGATCCCCACGCCATATAATTGTCAAAATGACCAATGTGGAAGCCAAGCAGAGAATCTTAAAGGCAACAAAAACAAAGGGCCAAGTGACATTCAGAGGCAAACCAATTAGAATCACTCCAGACTTCCCAAACCAAGTCATGAGAGCCAGAAGGGCTTGGAGTAACATATTCCAAACTCTGAAAGAAAACAACTTCCAGCCAAAAATGTCCTACCCAGCAAAACTTTCTATCCAATTAGATGGAGAAATAAGAAGCTTCCAAGACAAACAGAAACTGAAGGAATTTATGTCTTCAAAACCAGCACTAGAGAAAATACTCAAAGAGATTAACTACAAAGAAGAAATAGGTAACACACACCAGAACCAGAGAAACAAGAGTTTCCATCCAACAGACAACTAAGATTGGTTATCTGTGGAGATTCATTATTTATGTTAGTCTTTTACCTATCTCTAAATTGTATTGTTTGCTTTTATTGTTGTTAATTTTTAGGATTTCTATTTGGAATATTAATATACCTTCAGATATAGCATTCAGAAATATTTTATCCCATTCTATCAGTAACTTTTAACTCTGTTTACATTGTCTTTGGATATACAATATTTTTTTTTAGGGAGTTTGTATACTCTTCTGTTGCCTGTGCCATTGAAATCATATCCAAGAAATCACTGCCAATTTCAATGTTGTGAGGTTTTATGACCCAGATTTTCTTCTAAAAGTGTATAATCTTAAGATTTATATTTAGGTCTTTTTTCTATTTTGAGTTAATATTTGTATATGGGATTAGGTAAGGGTCCAATTTTATTCTCTTTCATGTAATTATTATTTTCAACAATATTTAGTTAAAAGATTATTATTTCCCCCACCAAATGTTTGTGGAAACCTTGTCAAAAATAACTTGACAATATATGGAAGAATTTAGCTCTAGGCTTTTATTTAACTCCAATGGTTTATATATCTGCCTTTAGAACAGTACTACACTGTTTCAATTATTGTAGCTTTATATGGTTTGAAATCAGAAAATATATATCTTCTAGCTTTATTCTTTTTCGAGATTGTTTTGGGTACCATATTCCATATTAGGATAGATTTTTTCTGAAAAATAAATATATAAATATATGATAGTTTTACTTAAAAAAAAAGAAAAAAATATTCTCTGGTAAGAAAGAAAGCAAAAAGAAATATTAAAATGTTATCTTTAAGTCATCAAAAGCTTGGTATCAGACAAATGAAACTGTTATGTGAGATTATCATTTTTAATTTTGGATAAATTGCTATAATACTAGATGTCAACCACTAAGCCAAGCATGGGAAGGAGGGATGGGGAGGGAACGGGGTGGGGATCGGGTGGGGGCTGACTGGGCGATGTGTGCATGTATGTCTACAAAAGTTTGTATCCCACTATGATGTATGAATACAGTGCACCAATAAAAAATTTAAAAAAAAACAAAACATCAGCTCGCCTCTCTGGGCCTCAGTTTACCTTCCCTGTAAAATGGCAGAATGGTTTCAATAATGATTTCAGTTGATGGGGCTATTAATGAAAATGAAGTAATTTAATAATGGTGCTTAGAGCCTGACCCATAGCTATAAGTGATTCCTAAAGAAATACACCAGCTACGATGACACCAATCACACTCCTTAAACATGCCCTTGGGGGCATGCTACTCGCCCCAACACCCTCGATTTCCCTGCTCTGCTGGACTTTTATTCTGTTGCATCTACATCAGTCAGCTTCTCATCACTGTGACCAAAGCATCCGACAAGAACAGTGTAGGAGAGAGAAGGTTTATTTGGCTCATGGTTTCAGTGGTACAGTCCAGAGTTGACTAGCTCCAAGGCAGAAACATCGTGGTGGCAAGGCGCAGTAGGGGAAGGCAGCTGGGAAGGGGAGAGAGAGAGAGAGAGAGAGAGAGAGAGACCAGGGACAGATATAGTCCCCAAGGCTACACCTTGGGAAGGCCTACAGTTACTACTCAGTAAATCCATTCTGATTATTAATGCAGCAATAGATTTATCCTCCGACAAGGTTGGAGCCCTCATGATTCAACTATTCTCTGAATATTGCTGCATTGCTTGACATGAGGTTTGGGGGGGACAGTCCACATTCAAACTCTAACAGCATGTATCACCTCTTCATAACTGAATGATTTCTTATTTATATTTATTTGGGGTTTTCTTGGTGTTTTGTTTTAGTGGTACTGGGGATGGAACCCTTCTACCTCCAGGCTACACTCCCAGACCTATTTTATATTTTATTTGGAAACAGGGTCTCTTAAGCCAGCGAGGCTGGCTTTGAACCTGCGCCATCCTCCTGTCCCCGCCTCCCAAGTGTGGGGATTACAAGCGTGCGCCGCCCCCCCCTGGTGGTTCCAGTGTTCCCCGGGGGCAGTATTGACAACTTTGGGAATCTATATTCCAGATGCGGGCCCTGAGATTAAGTCCATCTGTCTCCTATTGCTATGTGACAAGTGACCACAACTTGAGGACTTGAAGCCACATAATTACCTTACAGTGCCGGGGCCCGAACCCCCCGTGGCTCCCGTGGGTTCCAATCAGGTTGTCGGTAGGGCTCGGCGTCTTTCTAGAGGCGTCCAGGAGGAATCTGTCCCTCACCTCTCTTAGCTTGCTGAGGCTGCCCCTGCTCCTTGGCTTGTGGTCCCATCCACCGGTGACCACACTGCTCCGGACCCCTGCTCCCTCCCTGTACTGTGTCTCCTCTGAGACTCTCATCCCTCTCCTAGTGACCCTCGAGGTGCCATCCCACCTGCCCAGACATTCTGCTCAATGTAAAGTCACGTCTGCAAACGTGAATGGTGTGTTCAGGAAAAAAAAAAGTTAGACAATTTTTAATACGAGATGTATCCTGATATCTCCAACACAAAATAATCGGGACAATAACGTGCATATGTATAACTGGATCTCATTCTTTATTCTAGTGTTAAAATTCCCATGTGTGTATACATGCACATGTACGGGTTGAGCACGCTGAGCTGAAAAATCCTAAATCCAAAGGGGCCTAAAATCCAGAACTTTTTGAGCACCACCGTGACGCCACACAAAGAAAAATCTCAGCTGCATCTTACGTGACAGGTTGCACTCAAAAAGCAGTGCTCTGATGCCGGGCGTGGTGGCGCACGCTTGTAATCCCCGCGCTTGGGAGGCGGAGACAGGAGGATCGCGCAGGTTCGAAGCCAGCCGCGCTGGCGTAAGAGACCCTGTCTCAAAAATATAAAATAGGTCTGGGAGTGTAGCCCGGAGGAAGAAGGGCTTCCAGGAACCCCAGTACCGCCACCAAAAAAAAAAAAAAAAAAAAAAAAAAAAAGCAGTGCTCTGAAAAGATTGCGTGAAGTCACCTGGAGGCTGTGTGTATAAGTCGACTGTGACATGCAAATGGATTTTGTGTTTAAACCTGAGTTCCGTCCCCAGACAGCTCATTACGTATATGTGAATATTCCAAAATTAGGAAACTTCTGCAATACGCTGTAGGTAAGGAATTCTCCAACTGAATAGGTACGGACGTCAGACAGATGCGCTAGACAGAAAACCCTGGAGACTACGTATCACATGAGAAGAATAGTTATGGTGGGCTACAGCTTTGATCTCTATCTAATTTGAGTTTGTTTTCCTGTATGATTAGATTTTATGTGTACATGGAGAATGTCTTATTTCTTAAAACTGGACAGGATAGAGGCATATTTCTGGGAGTACAGAAGATATAGTCGTGTATAAAGAGAAAAAGGGCGTATTTCTGGGAGTACAGAAGATATAGTTGTGTATAAAGAAAAAAAGGGCGTATTTCTGGGAGTACAGAAGACACAGTTGTGTATAAAGAAAAGAGGGATGTCTTTCTTTCTAATCTTTCAACATATAGCTTGTGGTTGCTACTGTGTCATTTTAAAGCCCGACATTTTTTTAAAACTTAATTTTGTATTGTGAACATTTTCCAGTGTCATTAAAGATTCTTTGCTTATATATTTTTAATGGCTGCATAATATTCCTCCATGGACCCATCATCATTTATTTATCCGTCCCCCATCAAGTCCTCTCCCTGACCTCCATTAATGCTTTAGCTACTTGGATGAGAAATGGCGGTTCTCACTGTTCCTGGTCAATGAATGTGGAGCTGGAGCATTTCAAAGACTCTCAAAGTCACTCCTTCATGAATACAAACCAAAGCAAATCAATACCTCTGTGACACATCCTCTTTCTGGCACAATGGCCCTTGGCGCTGTGTTTTGGGGATGAGGTTCCTGCCCTGCGTTATCTTTCAATATCTTTCTGGTCCTCCGATCCCTTTCCTGGCAGGTGCCCTGGTCTTTTAGCTCATGAAAAAAATTAAGTTCAGGATAAAAATAAGGTTGGAATACGAGCTTCATAATGTTCCAGAATTAGAGCTCCCGGGCCCACCTGGCTGTCCTTTTGTGTGCGAATACCCTATTGTGCTTTCCAAAGATCGTTTGTGGGTTGGAGAAGAAATATAGGGGAGCCGATGGCTTGGAAGAGAAAAAGAGGGCCTTGTTCTTTTGATGGGATTTCTAATCCAGATGCTAATGTCCCTCTGCAGCTGCCCCAGGGGATGAGAGAAGGAGGGCTTGGGAGACTGGGGCTGGCGGGGTGGGGGTCATGCTGGGGACAGCCTCCCCTCCAGCATGGTCACCAGCTGGAGGCTGGTGACCAGGTTTGTGTCTTTCTGGGTGCTCAGGAAGAGCACCGACCTTTTGTGCTTTGGTATCAACACAGAGCCAGAGGTAATCTTAAAATAGCTTCTTCTCTTTCAGAATAAAACCTCTTGCATTGAGCAGGATCTGGAAGAAGAGGTTAATTGAGGGGTGACTCACAATCTTAGTTTTGCACAAAAGAGGGTTAAGTGAAAGCCCTTCCTTGGGAGTTGTTTACCTTAAAGGTTTGGCCTCTCCACCCGGTGGATGAAGCAGCTGGGGAAGGCGCTCCGCTCCGATTGGCTCACTCCTGGTACCCAAGAAATGGGATGATGCTTGGGCCTGGCTTCAGGAAGTTATCATCCCTGGGTGAATCAGGAAAATGGAAGCCCATACAAACAGAGGTCAGTGTCTTTGTTTGGTTTGTTTGTGCAGCACTGGGGATTAAACCCAGGGATGTGCTACTTCTGAGATATATCCCCAGTCCTGAAGAGGGTCACCTTAAGTTGCTGAGAGCTTCGCTAATTTGCCTAGGCTGCCCTGGAACCTGAGCTCCTCCTGTCTCCGCCTCCTAGCTACTGGGATTACGGGTGTGCGGCACCGTGTCTGGCTCAGTTTCGTGTTCCTGAGACGCCTGATTCAATATTCCCTGGGCAGGGGTGATGTTTTTTAGCAACAGAACCCACTGGGCTTTAGAGTTTGATGGGGTTTCAACTCAACAAAACCAATCTAAAGCCAGGGATTGTGTGCACAGAGACGTGTAAGATTCTGGGCAGCCATAGGGGTCTCAGTCTAGAAGGAAAATAAATGTGACAATATATAACCACAGCAGAAGGAACAAGCATGCCAGTGTCCATTCATTCATTCATTCATTCATTCAATGAGCAAATATCTATTATGCACTGCAAGCTGGCTACTGTGCTCCTGTTGGGGATTCTGCAGCCAACATGGCCCTTGCCCTCGGGGGGCCTGAAGTCCGGTGAGCAATAGATACTGAATAAATCATAGCACAATACATCTTTGATGCGCATTTGCCGCAGAGGCATTGGAGAAAGCACAAGGCGAGGCCGGGTGCAGCGGTACATGCCTGTAATCCCAGCTACGGGGGGATTATAAATCTGAGGCCAGCCTGAGCAACTTGGATTCTGTCTCAAAATAAAATCGAAAGCAAAGGGCTGGGGATGTAGCTCGGTGGTAGACTGCTCACCCGGCAGGCATGAGGTCCTCAGGTTTTTTTTTTTTTTAATCCAGAATAAAACACACACATGCACGCACACACACACACACACACACACACACACACACACACACACACAGAGTTCTGAGAGTATAATATCAGAGAATTTGCAGGGTTAGATAATTTCCCCCAAATAGGCATGTGGGCATCTGGTCTGTCTCCCTCTCGGTCCGATGTGTGCACACACTTTTCTTCTCTGAATTCCCAGGTCCTGGCTACCTGGGAACCTTCCTAATATGGTGCTTGGCATACAGCAGACGGTGCTCACATAATGAATTCACTTATAGATTTATGCCACTAAACCAAGTTCTGTGGCACAGTTCTTGGGGGGCTGGGTTAGGAGGATCATAGGTTCAAGGCCAGCCTCAGCAACTTAGCAAGACCCTGTCTCCAAATTATAAAGGGCTGGGTGTAACACGGAGGCAGAACGCTGTTGGGTTCAATCCCCAGTACAAAAAAAAAAAAAAAAAATAGCCAGTGAATTCAGAGTAAGTAGCCCCTAGACTACAGCCTCCCAGGAAGTTTACTAGAAATGCCAGCTCTCAGGCCCTGCTCAAACCTGCACAGCCAGAGACCCTGGGTAGCTCAGGAACCGGTGACCCAAAATGGTGTCACACCACGGGGTCGACATCATCAGGTGCCGGCCACGCGGGCCTGCCATTACAGTCCCATGAGGGGCCTTTGGAGACTTCATTTTATTTCCACTGAAGAGCAGCCAAGTGGGTCTCATTCTTCTCTCTTTCCTGTAGATGAAGTTCAGGATGCTCTGAGAAGAAGCAGGACTTTCCTCCAAGTCCTGTGGCAGAGCCTTGAGCTCTGACCTCTCCTGGGTGTCAATTGCAGGGCTCTGCTTTCCCAAGGCCTCGAACGCGATCCTCCTGTCTCAGCCTCCGAAGTACTGGGATTACACGTCTGTGGCACCACGCCTGGCTTCCATTGCTTGTTAAGCCCAGTATTGGGGGAAGAAACAGTACAAAGGGGAACCTGAAGAGGAGGGATCCATCTGGGGGTACTGACTTCCAGGCCGTTAGAGGTCTGTGTGCCTGTGTTGTTGACTGCGGACACGGCACTTGAGGCCACGGTTCTAGGAGGCCAGAGGGGATTCGCAGACGGCAGAGTCAGGACAGAAGCCTCAGCTCTCCAGGGCCACAAAGATGCTCAGGTGTGGGGTGCTGCCCCCCAGTGTTGGAGACTGGGTGGCTTCCCAGTCCCTCCTCGCTCCGCCCTTCCTCCCAGCAGCTGGGAAGACAGGTGTTGCCCATTAGCAGGAGGGCAGCTCCAGTTGGAAAGAAAAGCTCAACCGCAAAGGCCTTGACACAGGCTAGGATTTTGACAAAGAAGATTCAAACGCAGGAGGCGCCAGGAATCCCCCATCCAGGCACAGTCGCTGCACCAGCCAAGGGGCAGGAGCAGGGCTCTGGCCAAGCAGAGCGGTCGCGGCATCCCCACCAGGCACCGCTCCCCACCGGCCATTAGCCCAGCTCCCTGGAAGCCAGGGCATGCTGCAGGGGCCAGCCTGGGCCACCGGCGGCAGGAGGAACTGGGCACTGGCACACTCCAACCTGGACTGCCATTCCTACCTCCCTCGAGGGTGTGAAAGCTCCCCTGGCTGATGCTAAGAGCCTCGAATGTTTATTTGCGGTGATTTCCCTGCTGGCTTGGGGTCTCCCCTCCTCTCTTCCTGAGCCTTTTACACCAAGCCCCTTTCTCTGCAGGCTTGGGTGGAAGGTGGATAGCTGACCCAGGATAGAGGTGGGGCCCTCTGTCATACGCAGGGGACTTGGGGCCCCTTGTATAGCCCAGCAGGGTTGATGGGGCAGGGGGAGGAGGCAGCAAGGCCTCAGCTGTACAGGGAGGTGCCAAGGTGTCCGTAATCAGCTATCCTCCCCGGGGGTTTTGTTAAGATGGGGGTCCTTGATCCAGGTGTGGTGGAGGTGCACATCTGTAATAGTAGTAGTTGGAAAGCTGAGATAGGAGGATCGCCAGTTTAAGGCCAGCCTTAGTGATTTAGCAAGATCTTGTTTCACAGTAAAAATAAATAAATAAATAAAAGGGCTGGGGATATAGCTCAGAGGTAGAATGTCCCCGTGTTCAATCCTTAGTACCAAAAAATGCAGCTCCTGATTCTCCAGATCTGGTTGGGGCCCAGGATAGCGATTCTCACACATGGCTGCTGGAACTAGATATGATATGAGGCCCCACCCAAGATTCTCCTGCCGCTGGCTCAGCCTTGGGGCATCAGGTGATCCCAAGATGCAGCTTGGGCTCTAGCTATAAGAATGGAGCCTGGCCCCACCCAGAGCCCCAGGGCTTTAGCGCATCCATCTGGAGCACAGAGCACGAACAGCAGAGGCAACCACTCTGCAAAGAGAAGGTGGCTTGGAAACTCTCATCATAAAATCAGTCAGTCGCCAGGCCTCCGAGCAGCTATTAAGAGCTGGACTGTGAAAGAAGGGGCCGTGTGTGTGTGTGTGTGTGTGTGTGTGTGTGTGTGTGGTGCTGGGCCTTGAACCCAGGGGCATTCTACTTCCGAGTCCTTTTTTTATTTTTTATTTGGAAATAAGGCCTCACTAAGTTGGTGAGGGTCTTGCTAAATTGCTGGAGACTAGCCTCGAACCTGCCATCGTCCTATCTCAGCCACCCAGGGACTGGGATGACAGGTGTGCACCTCTGCGCCTGGAAGTCCAAGGAAGGACTCTTTGTGCTCATCACCTCGAATGCTCACCACACCGCACTCTTCATCCACAAGGTAAAGACGCGCCTCTTCCAGCAAGCCCGGAGGGGGAACGAGCAACCTTGGTTCTGCTCGCTGATAATCTAGTATGCAATAGAATCAGAGTCAGGCTGAGCCCGAGCCAGGCAGGGTGAGCTCAGGAATGGATGTCGGCTGGGGGTTGGGGAGATGGAACCCACCCGCGTTTGCAGCCTGGCAGATTGGGCGTCGGGAGGGGATCTTTTCTGTGCTGTGAGGAGAGATGGGATTTGGGGAAAGGATGTTTTCTTAGTGAGAAAGCACCATCCAGCTCTTGTTAATAGAGCTTTTCTCCTTGGCAGAGGGGATGAGGAGGAAGAGGAACGTTCACTCCACCGAAGGGCATCTGCCCGTCTCCCACTTGGAGACGCGATGGAAATAGCTTCTTTCAGATCTCCGCTTAAGCTGACACATGTGCCCCTCCACTGGGTCCCCTCCCAGCAGCAGTTATCTTGGCGCCAGCAGAATGGTTCTATCTCACCACAGCTTGCAGCTGTCTCCCTCACAATAGAGAGGCTGGGGCCCCAAAGACAGCCCTGGTGCACGCAGCATCTGGGAGACAGACAGGCTGAAGTGCCGGCGAGCGGAGGGGTGGCGAGGTCCCGGGCACTTGGGGACGAGGCCGGGCATGGGGCTGGGACCGAGAGCGGTGGGAAGATGATATAGCTAAAATAAGCATCACTTGAAGGTAGGAAGGTAAATGCCAGTTTGGGGCCAGCACCGCTTCCCTGGCTGGGAAGGAGATAATGAATTATTACCCAAGGAAATGAAACCGCTAATAAATTCAAAAGCAAAGCTGGGAGGTTAAACACCATTTTTAAGCAGGAGCCTGTGATTTATAAAGTGCCATCTCTCCTTGCCTCCTGGGGCTCCATCAGCTCTCCCTGTCTCCCCACATGGCAGACCCCAACCCTCTGGGCATGCAGATCCCCCAAGCCGCACCCCACCTGGCTGGCTCTTCTTTCCTCCCCCGCCCTGGGAGCCCCTCCCACACCCACTGGGAGTTCCAGGCTCAAATCAGGCTGAAACTTGGGCCAATTGGTTTGGAGAGCTTCGTCCCCAAGGAACGGCCACTAGGAAATTTGTCTTCCTTAGGAGTCCGTTTTGACCTTTGAGCCAACAAATTACAAGTAGCATCGGCTCTGAATGGGCAATCAGGCTCCAAGAGGGGCGCTGGGCAGGGCGGTCCTGGTCCTGTGGCCAGCCACTAATGGATTTAGCCTTTGAGCTGCAGGCTGTTTGGGGCGGCTGGCTGGTCATCTTTCCTTTCCCTCTAGGTCTATTCTAATCCCTCTCAAGCTTCCTTCCCCAAACCCGGCTCCTTCCAACTCCACTCGCTTCCCTTCTTCTCTGCCTGAAGCCATCAAGCCCTGCTTTCTGACCTCATCCTCGTTTCCATGGTGACAAGCTCATGATGTCACCTGTGGAGGCCTGGGAGCCTCCAGGTGGGTAGGATGAAAGTATCAGGTGCCCAGGAAGAGGAAGAAACAAAGATCTCGTGTGCGTGCTCATGTGTGTGTGTGTGCGTGCATGTGTGTGTGCGCACACCATCATCTCTACAAAATAGAAACTGAGAGTGGGGTAGAAGTGGCCATAGTCCTTCCTCATAAGGCTGCTTTGACCATGGCCTGCTCTGCGAGAGAAGGCAGGAAGGCCTGCCCAAGCCCCTTTCCCCAAGTGTCCACGCAGCTCCTGTGCTTCTGCTGGACGAGCTGTGATTTTAAAAGCCACAGTGCCCTAGTGGGGTGGCCACCAGTGGGTGCCATGACTTGGTTTCCCCAGGGGTCCATGTTACTCCTTCCAAATGTGTGATGAAGCCCCCAAACCTCCTCTGTCTGAATTCTGCACATGCTGGTCCAGCCCATCCATTCACGCCCCAGCCCTTAGCAAAGGTCAGGCTTGAGGGCCACACCTGTGCAGCCTGGCTGGGGTAGGAAGCCCCAGCACCGAGTGACTTTCAGAAGGAGCCTCAGGTGGGGACAGGGCTGCTATTTCAGTGAGCACACAAGCAGCTCCCTAGCACTCCCCCCACCCCAACACACACACACACACACACACACACACACACACACACACACACACACACACCGCCAGGCTCCCAAAGGAAACCGCATGCCTCCTCTGTTTGGGACACAAAGGCGCTGGCTGGCTCTCCCCAGTCTGAAAACTCAAGTGCATTGAGTTTCAGGTAGTTCACCTGCAGCTTGAATTATTTAGACAAATTCAGCTCGCTTGGACTTCAGGTGTCCCAATTACCTGGGCGATTTGCATGTTTATGAGGGAGATGAACACCAGCTCAAACCGGAACTGCCAGGAAGTCTGGAAGCCCCTCCCACTGCACCAGGAGGAGAGAAGGAAGAAGCAGCGAGCCAGCCGTCCTATGGCCTATCTCACACCGAGAGGGGACTCGTGCACCTGACTTATGCCCAGCAACGGGCAGTGCCTCAGTTTCTCCTTCTGAACCTGCAGCAAACCAAACATAAATGCCTAGGAACAGCTCCAAAGAGATGTAAGAAAAAACAGTAAAAATCTATAGCATTGATTGTTTAAATCTAAGAGAGAAAAAATAAAAAGAAGAAGAAGGAAAGAGGATTCCCATAGCCCATCCAGGAGGGGAAGAGTTAATCCTATAATCTAGTCTGCCAGAGAGCAGGGCGAAGACTGGAGCTATTTTCAACCTAAGTGTGTGCGCAGAATGCCTGATGCTGGGGAGGGGGAGCGAAGCTGGGAAGCCTGAGACCATTTGCAGGCATTAATGGGGCACCCAGGGTGTGTAGAGCCCGCTCTCAAGCCATAGTGGAATTCCAAAGGACCTTAAGGGGGCTCTTCTCTATCCTCTATTAGAGTCTGGATGCCCTGCCACCACTTTTCCATTTCGTCCCTGTGCCTCATCCTTCTCCTCCTCCCCAGGCCACAGCTCCCTGCTGGGCTCTGTGAAGTACCTACAGATGCCTGATGACCTTTGCAGAGCTGGCCCAATTACATGCAAGTGAAAGGACTTAAGCTCGGCAAATGTGTGCATGCAAACTCTTCCAGCACCAAAGCCCTGGTCCTTCAGTTGCGTATTGACTCACCTGAAAAATGTTTTAAACTATCGGTGCCTACATCACAGTCCCAGAGAGTATGATTTAATTGATTTAATTGCTGTTGGATGCTGTGTCTTTTTTTTTTTTTTTTCTTTTTTTAACGCTTTCCAGGTGACTTAAACATGCAACAAAGTCTGGGAAGCACTGAGCTGGAGGATTTAGGAGTTTCAAATTGCTGGATGGCGAGTCTTTGGGCTGAAGTTGATGAAGTTTGGTACTGTGCCAATGAGATGGAGACGCGTTCGTTCTATTTGTCAGGGAGGTCACCATCTTGAAACAGAACAGGAAGGCAAGGCTTCCATATGGCTATCATTGTAAGAGCTCTTACTGGGATTTGGTGCAAGTGGAGATTTACATAGAATAACATCTTCACTAAACTGCCATTTATTTGAAGGAGGAGGTGACATGGGGAAGTACTTAATATTTGTTCGGTGTCTGTTGTGTTGTGTGTCAGAAACTGTGCTTGGAAGACTATACTAAAATTTTATTTTTTATTCTTTCCAACATTATGACGAATGGGTATTATCTTCATTTTTCAGATAATGTCCTTAGAGAGGACAGGTGGCTTGCTCAAGATTACAGCTATTGAGTGTTGGGAGACAATTTTCTATGGCTCCATCACATTTCTATATGTCTTGCGTATATACTAGACAGTTAGCCTGCCTGCTTTTGTTCTCAGTTACCTTCACAAGAGCTTTGCAAGGTAAACAGTGTCAGAAGATGGAGTTTCAGTCTCTGCAGTAAAGAGCAGGCACACTTACTGTCTAGTATAAAAGATTCAGGTTCCCTATGTTCAGGGTTCCACATCTGTAATAATCCGTTGTGCACAGGGAACAATAGCTAAAGATTCTAGTGCCAAATAAGTGCTTCTCCGACTCCCACTATTGCTGTGATAAATTGCACTTTGTCTCTGAGCCATCAATCTGTCTTCCGCCAGCACCAATGTCATGGTCGTAAGCCAAGCAGACCAGTTAACGAACTGCGTAAAATTTCAGAACCTGGATGGTTCTTGACAGTGAATTTGGCATCTTAATCTAACTCTGTTTTCCTCCAAAACCTGTGTGTTTAGAAGACAGATAAGCAAGAGGTGATGTCACAGCAAAACACGTATTCTCTACTAATGATTGCTTTTCCGCAAAAGACAAAATAAGACAGATTTAGACCCCTTTCCCTTTCTATGAGATAAATAAATAGATTAACTCTATTCAAGAGTTGAAAGAAATATAAAACTTGGTTAGAATGAAGTACCCTCTTGGCTCAGGATTCCACTTGATTGTAAGCTTGTTCTTCTTTTAAGAACATTTCACTCAATTCGACCTAAATGGCCTCTGGGCCTGGATCCATATATCTGGTCCAACCTTACTTCATTACCCTAAACCCACCTTCCTGTAGTTGTAAGAAGCCTATTGCCCTCTTCGGCTTTCTAATTTTTCAAATTGGAAAGAAATGACTTATTCTCTGGGGCTAATGCTAACAGCCTGCAGGCCTCTCCCTTTGTGAGCATTCCTCATTGCGGTTGAAAATTTCCAGAAGATGGATGATTATCATTTTAAACCTCTTTCTCAGCATCTTCAAAAGCCCTCTTTTAATGCCATTCCTTGCTTAAACCAACTATGTTACCAGGTAAGCTTCAGTGTGAAATGATGGCTTCCTTCCAACACTAGTTACCTTCTCTGCTAAAGAATGAGAATTTTATATGCAATGGTGATTCTACTAGCGGGTTCTGTGTAATTTTCAGCTGTTAATTATTATCATTAAAATTATTAAAAATAACTATTCGTTGTGTGCCAAGAACTTTTAAAGTGCTTTACAAAGGATCTCCATTTTACAAAATATCCTAATACTCACCAACCTTAAAAGAGAAGTATTTCACTCCAAGAAGCTGAGGTTTCCAGGAGGTTGAATGTCTTGTCTATGGAGCTGTGTCTGTCTGCTCCAAAGCTCAGCTTTTCTATGCTCACCTTTCTCTCTTTAAAAACAATCTGAGTGAGATATATTCACATACTATCCAATCCTCTCATTTAAAGGTTTATCAGGAAACTACCAGTTATATCCACATCTAAAATGGGATGGCTTGGAGGCGGTTGTCCAATCTGGGTTGGAAAAGGACCCAAAAGCCTTCTACCAAACTTGACACAGCCTTGCATCTCATGAACAGAGAAGATACCTTCCTGTCTCCTCTCAGACACAGAGAAGCCCCGCATTAGGCCTGCTGATGATGGCTGGATTGGGGTGGGAAGATGAATAAAGCCATCACCTTGCCCATTAGCACTGGTTGCCTTTAATAGCACTGGCCTAAGGGTATTTGACTTTTCCAGGAGTTTGATGTGCATATGTTTTCATCCAGGTTCCTCTGGAAGCTGAGCCTGAAGGACTCAAGTGTTCAGAGTTAATTTGGGAGGTCCAATGACCAGAAGGGGGTATGGGGGGCCTGGGGAAGGGTAAAGGGCAGGGAAGGAAGGGACTTTTGATCTTGTCATCCAGTGGGGAATTGCTAGGTACATATTGAAAACAGCAGAAAGCCCTGCAGAGTCATACCACCCATCAATGTTGGACACCATCGTCCAAAAGCCCCCCGTGGAGGACAACTACAGAGTGCATTAATTCCTCAGCTCTTTGGCATTCTACCCTCCTGGGGTAGAGCAGTCTGGTGCAGCCCTTGGACAAAGCAGTACGGATACTGGCAGCTGGAGGTCAGCCAGAGTCCACAAAATGATCAGGTCTTTGAGGGATACAGTGAGCACCACAATATCTGCTGTAGCCTGGCCCCATTTTAACATTGGTATGTCCAGTGGGATGGGTGTACAGCCTCAGGAGTGTATCGCTCTCCACCTGGGACTCCACTTATAGCTTCTGATGATGGGTCCCTCTTGCCATGATAGTGAGGGATAGCAAAGAATTGATTAAATGGGGTTTATCAGGGAACTACCAGTTACATCCACATCTTTTACTGGGAAAGCTGGAGAATTTCTCATCAGATTTTTTAGAGTTATAAACCTCAGATGAATTGGGTGGGTGGGTTCATTCTAAGATGGAAGAGTAAGTTTCACTCCTTTGAAATCGCAGAGAAGTCTTTAAAATTGCAAAGCTCATCAGAGAATCTGGCTTCCAGTCTGTCTGACAGGTCCCCCACCTCATCCCTGCAAGGCTCTAGAGATTCACAACCAATAGGGGGCTCAGGGGTGTCTTTTGGGTCTAAGGGCCCCAACTGAGCACCTCTGGGGTTCCTCGCTTCCTGGAATTTGGAAGGAACTTCCCAGACCTGGGAAGTCCAAAGCCATGTTTATCTTATTGCCACTTGGCAGGATGTTCATTCATCCATTCATTCTCCTCTAACTCACTCATTCATTGTCTTTTTCCTAGATCCGTGGCATGAGGCAGCCACAGGTACATGGCAACCCTTTAGCTTCCTTCAAAGACCTAGTGTGCATGTGAGTGACTGTCTAGCTTCTCAGCGAGCTGCTGGTGTCCCAGCACTTTCTCTAGCTCTGTACACGTGGGAGCACATCTCAGCTAGGGAGGTCATTTGGCTGAAGGCCCCCTTAGAGAGGGCCTGAGGTCCCGTTCACAGCCATACCCACAGACCCTGTCCCTGTCCCTGTCACCTAAGAAGCACTCCAATATCCGTTATTGAATAGATGGAGGCCCGCCTAGTGCAAAAGGCAGATCCTTGCACATATTTTTAAATGCATTTCTCTATCTAATGTTTGGGTATTCATGCACCCGTTTCTGCATCCGTGTGTCATTGTTTTTGCAGAGTTATATAACTGTGTGCATGTGCACATGTGTGTGTGAAAGAGTCCTTAAGATACACGATCTTCCCCTCACAGCATTTCGGGAGAATGAACATTTTTGCTTCCTGGTATCTGACTTTGTACGCCCAATCCGCATTTCCTACACATGTACAGCTCCCCAGATTTTCAAATATTTATACTCCTATATTTAAAATATGTGAAATTTCTCTCCCTTTTCTCTATGTGCTTATACTCTCTCCCCCTCTATCTCATTCTTCCTCCCTCCCCTCTCTCTCTCCTATCAGTTCTTCCTCACCACCTTACTTCCCCTTTGTCCCTGTATATATAACAAAACTCCCAAGCTGAGCCACAGTTTTCACTCCTAAATTGGGGTCATGAGGAACTCCGGGGGACGGCCACCCTGGCCCCACGGCAAGTCCTGGATGCCGAGCTGAGCCAGGGAGGGGTGGAGCAACTCAGTTCCCATCCTGAGCCTCCCTCAGGGGCTCCTGTCCTTTGGGAGAAGTTTCCCAGGCTGCAGCATAGCTCTGCAGGAGGAGGAACTAATTGGTGTTTGCCTAGGACTTCAGAGAAAGAGGCTGAATAAATATCGGCATTGCCTGGATTTCTGGCGGCTTTAGGGTCTTATCTCTGGGAGGTTATGATGTCTTATGATGCCGATTGAGGAGGAGAAGAATCCCCCCAGATTTTCCCACCTGACCTACTCTGTAGACCTCTCCATCCCACACCCTACAGTCAAGCCGTGAACTACCTGCCTCCTTGAACAAGGAAGATTTCTGAGCCCCCCTGCCTTTGCACACGTGATTCCCTCTGCCCGGAACATTTCTTCTCCATGTGGCCGCTGATTCATCTCCAATGATTCAGCTAAAGCATCTTTTCCTTTGAGCCCCTGAGGCTGATATAGAATCCCAAATTCTGAGCTCTAAAAGGCTCGTGCCCCAGCTGCTATGCCTGGGGGAGAAGTTTCTTGCTCTCCAGATTAATTCATATGGCTGGCTGCCCTACCCAACTGAACAGATGGGAGGTGCGGATCGTCATATTGATTTCTGAAGCCAGATCCCCGATACGGCACGTAGTTGTCTGCAATGAACTTGAGGTCAAAGAAGGATGGGTGGATCTGGGTCTGTGTTATGGTTTGGAACTGGAATGTTTCCCAAAAGCTCATGTGTTGAAAGTACAGTCCCCGGTATAGCAAGGTTCAAAAAAGGTGGGTTTTTAGGTAATGATTGGATGGATCATGAGGGCTTTGGCCTGGTCAATGGATTAACCAGTCTATTGATAGTTGGATGGCTAATAGGAGGTGAGATCTATTTGAAGAAAGTAGGTCACTGAAAGCAGCTAGAGGGTTTTCCTTCCCCTGGGCTCTTTTTCCTCTCTGGGCTTCCCAGCTGCCACCAGTTGAATAGCTCTCCTCTACCACACCCTGCTGCCATGATGTTTCTGCCATGAAGCTGACCAACCGTGGACTGACCCTCGGAAACTCTGAGCTCACATAAATCTTTCCTTCTCTAAGCTGTTCTTATCAGCTATTTTGGTCGCTGTGATGTAAAGCTGATGAACACAGAGAAACTTCTGTGGAAGATGAGTTGTAGAAAACAGATATTGTAAGGCACGCAGAGGCATAATAAGATTTCTTGGGGATGGATAGGCACTATGTTCTAAGCACATAATTCATTTATGTTTTATATATTCCTTATACACAGTGTGAAGGTTATTTTACATGATCTATATATTTATGTGTGTGAGTGTGTGTGTGTGTGTGTGTGTGTGTGTGTGTGTGTGGTATTATTAGGGATTGAACCCAGGGACATTCTACCTCTGAGCTACACCCCAGCTCTATTTTATTTATTTATTTTATTTTGAGACAGGGTCTCAGTTGTAGAGGGCCTTGCTAAGTTTCCAGGGCTGGCAGCAAACCTGCAATCCTCCTAGCTCAGCCTCCCAAGTAATGGGACTACAGGTGTGTGCCACCACACCTGGCTTACACATGTTATTTTTAATGCACCTGCATTTTTACCGTGACCCGTCACATGAGGTCAGGGATGGAATTCTCCATCTGGGGTATCACCTCAGTTCTCAAAACATTTTGGATTTCAGAGCATTTCAGATTTTAAATTTTTGGATGAGTAATGTTCAACCTGTAATTGCACCTGTTTCTCATAACCTTTCTTATGCAGATGGAGTTATTCTCCCTATTTTACTCACGAAGAAACCAAGGCTCAGAGTGAGGAGCTTGTCCAGGGTCCCCACAGCACATGACAGCTGAGAGTCAACCCAGGTGTGATGTACTCCAAAGCTGGGGCCCCAGTTACTACTGTGAGTATATCACCCGTAGCATAAAAGAACAAAAGGTTTACTACTTTAGATCCATTGGCTAAGTTTTTTTTCTCATGGTTGATCAAAAGGTATTTTATTTTATTATATATATATATTTTTTTTTTATTTATTATTTTTTGTAATCATACATCACTTTGGAATACAAGACTTGAGAGGATATACAAACACATATCATCCAATAAGCCCTCATCCAATCCCCATCCCATTCCCTCCCCCTCCGTCGATCCCATGCTTAATTGATAATTATTTTTGGTATATTTGTTTATGCACCTCATGAGTTTTAAAGAGATTCCATCCTCACCCATCCCTTCCCCTCTGATTGGTCACCTTAACTGCTTCTCAATAGGGCCTTTTCTACTACTTGACCTCCTCCTGTTACCCTTTTCCTCCTAGTTCTTGCTAATTAGGGGAAGCATCTGGATTTTATTTTCTGTGCTATTTCTATGTGCATGCCGCACTGCAAGTTCTGATTCCACTCTTGACGGCCCCAGTAGTGGCCTGGCTACCCAGTGGACTGATACAGACCTTGCTGGCTCCAGCACCGGCTTTGCCTCATGGGAGGCCCCGATCCTGGCCTTGCTGGCCCCCGCACAGAACTGACCCTTCGGCTGGCTCTGCTCCTGGCCTCAGAGGCCCCAGCCACCGGCCTAGCCTCACGACAGGCTCCAATCCCGGCCTCGCTGACCCTGGCACCGGCCTAACCGCTCGGCAGGCTCCTATCCTGGTCTCACATGTCCCAGCTCCATCCTTGCCTCACGGCAGTTTCCAATCCTGGCCTCACTGGCCCTGGTACCAGCCTTACCCCTTGGCAGAGTCCGATCCCAGCCTCAGAGTTCCCAGCACCAGTTTTGCCTCACAGCAGGCTCCAATCCTGACCTTGCTGGCCCTGGCACCGGCCTAACCCCTCGGCTGGCGCCAATCCCTGCCTTGTAGTGGCCTTGCCTCACGGCAGGCTCCGACCCCAGCCTGGTTGGCCCCGGCACTGACCTCATCCCTTGGTAGGCTCCAATCCCGGCCTTGGAGGCCCCAGCACCGGCCATACCTCAAGGCAATCTCCGATCCCGGCCTCGCTGGCCCTGGCACTGGTCTAACCCCTTGGCAGGCTCCTATCCAGGCCTCGGAGGCCCCGGCATTGGCCTTGCCTCACAGCAGGCTTGGATCCCGGTCTCAATGGCCCCAGCATTGGCCTAACCCCTTGACAGGCTCCGATCCCGGCCTCAGAGGCCTCAGCACCAGCCTTGCCTTGTAGCAGGCTTCGATTCCGGCCTCGCTGGCTCTGGCACTGGCCTAACACATCAGCTGGCTCCGATCCCGACCTCGGAGGCCCCAGCACCAGCTTTGCCTCATGGCAGGCTCTGATCCTGGCCTCGCTGGGCCCGGCACCGACCTAACCCAACGGCAGGCTCCGATCATGGCCTTGGAGGCCCTATCACCTGCCTTGCCTCATGGTAGGCTCCGATCCAAGCCCCCTCTTCACCCAGCAGGTTGTCCCACGTTCCCGAGGTGCGTGGTGGTAGTATTCTGCCTCTGAGGTAATTTCTTCAAAAGTTCCAGGTGTATTATGTCAGATCTCTGCCTCCCCTGAGAACTTGCTGCTGCCAATGCAACTGTCTCCACCTTTTCAAATCTTTCCCAAGCTCTTTTCCCATACCGAACAATGTCCAGTGTTACTAAGCATGTGCGACAGTAGCATTCAACCTTTGGGGTAATTTCTTCAGAGGATCAGGGTGGTTTGGATCAGATGTCTGCCTTTCCCTAAGACAAGTCTCCACTGCCATCTTGGCCACTGCTGCCACCACTGCCTTCTTCCTAGGTCTCCGCTAGACTCTCTCCAGGATTCTTAAAGATGTAGAGAAGCCTCAGTCCTCCTTCGTGGGGAATTTTTCCAAAAGCTCCAGTTCAGATGTATATGTTTTGTCTGCATCTCAAATATTCTAGCTGCTGCCTCAGCCATCTTAACCCCTCTCGAATATTTTTCTTTTTTTCTTTTCCCTTTTTTTTTTTTTTTTTTTTTAAGAGAAGAGAGTATGTGTGGTTTGGGGAGGATGTGGGATCAGGCACTCGGTAACAATGAAAATTTTTTTTCATTCCGGGTGTGTGGGGTGGGGGTCGGTCGCCTAAGGGTGCCCCGCCCACACCTGCCCACGTGTCCAGGGTCAGGGCCTGGCTGCCTGGACCTCAGGGTCCTTCCAGGTGGGGAGGGGGTCGCCTAAGGGTGCCCCACCAGCGCCTGCCCACGCGTCCAGGGTAGGGGCCTGGCTGCCCAGACCTCAGGGTCCTTCCGGGTGGGGAGGGGGTCGCCTAAGGGTGCCCTGCCAGCACCTGCCCATCCGCCCAGGGTCAGGGGCAGGCAGCCTGGACCTCAGGGTCCTTCCGGGTGGGGAGAGGGGCGTCTAAGGATGCCCTGCCAGCGCATTGGCTAAGTTTTATCAGCTAGAGTCTGAGAAAGGTCCATATGTGACCTCTTGGTCTGACCTTTCCTGTCTCATTGAGATACTTATTCCTTCAAGATATCCTTACCTTCCGGTAGGACTGTCCCTACAGGATGAGTGACAGACAGAGGCCCATTCTGTTTTCCTTAGCTGCTACACTTACTCAGGTTGCTACCATAAGCGTGAGGTCTTCTCTCCCTGGGTATCCCTCCCTCCTTTCCCAACCAGGCCTTGAATTGCCTGAAGAAAGTAACCAAACTTCCTGTTGTGATTTTGGTGTGGAAGGTTCCCCACCAAAGACTCACCTGTTGAAACCAAGTCCCAAGTGCAACAATATCCTGTGGTAAGATAAGTAAATTTGGTTCTAATCTTATCAGTAGATAAATCTTATGAAGGACTAATAATTTGAATGGATTTACTGGGTGGTAACACAAGTAGATGGGTCCTGACTGGAGGAATTGGGTGTGTGGCCTTGGGAACCATTTCTGTCCTTGGATGCTTCCTGTCTGTCTGTCTCTCTGCTGCTAGCCACCATGATGTGAGGATGGTGTGGGCTTACCATGGACTGGACCCATGAAACCACAAACCCCAATAAACCTTTCTTCATCTAAGTTCTGCTTGTCAAGTATTTTAGTCATAAGGATGAGAAAATCTGGCTAAAATGCTCCCTCCTTTGTGACCCTCTGTCAGAACGAGGCAATGTAAATGACCTGGACTGGGTACCCACTTCCCGTCAGGCTTGCTGGCAGGTCCTTCTGTGAGTTATCATAGACACTTTGACTCTTTGATGTATTTGTTCTGATCCCTGTTTTACAAAGGAGAGGATTCCCCAAGGTTCAGAGAAATTGGGTTGCTTGTTCAAGATCACCCAAGTTGTAGGATTGACCTAACAATAGCTTTTCTGCCTGTTCCAGGCTGGGTCTTTTTTTAAAAAAAATTATGAAAGAAGTAACCACTTCCCTGTCTTTTTAACTTGGGAAGCGCTAATTGGTATGTGTCCAGGGCTTCAGAGGCAATCACTGAATGAACTTACGGTTCTGGAAGCTTGCACTTTTATCTCAGGAGGTTTTGGTGTCTGGTGCGTCCACTGAGAGGCAGGAGAATCCCCCCAGCATCTCTCCTGGACAAGAAAGAGCCTGAGGAACCTCTCCATCTCATGTCCATATTGTGTCTGAGCCATAGACCACCTGCCTCTCACTGACCAGGGAAGAGCTTACTGAGGGCAGTAGCAATCATTAGGCCTGATTGATTAGGACCTCAAAATGCCCTAAATGAAGTGAAAGGCTTTTGACTTCCAATATGAGATTCTGATCCTAAAAGGTCAATCAAAGTGCCATCTGGTGGCTTGTGGGCGGGACTCTCAGTTCCCACCGGTGGGTCTGTGAGGCCAACACGATCCGCTCCACATTTGGGTCCAAGGACCTGAGGCATTCCGGAGCAGAACCACACACACACACACACACACACACACACACACACACACACACACGGAATGCCGTGATAGGGAAGCCACTGGATGAGGAACGAGCGTGGCACCTGAAGTCCCGTTTGCCTCCATATTCCCTCAGAAGATGATCCGAGTGGACCCCACCCATGGGCTCCCTGGCTCTGAGGTGTCCAGCTAGGACGAGGACAACAGGGAGCCTGGCCAGAGATCCGAGGAAGGCAGGAGGGAGACCAGGAGTCTGTTCCCCTGGTTGCTGTCGTGCAGCATCACCTCGCAGTGGCTTGGTCCCATCTCCTCTCCTGACACCCTCCTCGGTGTGGCTTACCTCCCAAGCTGTGTCTACGCTCCCTCCCTGTCCTCTCAGGCTTCCGGGTGGCAGCAGCTCAAGCGCTCCTCACCTTGAAACTCTGGCTTCTACCCAGTCTGCCCTACCCTTGGCAAGCAGTCCCTTTGCCAACAAACCCACCCCAAATGATCTAACTTGAATGTGTTTCCAGTTGGAGCCATGACTAATAGATCCTAGGATGGATAGGGGACTTGAGCACCCTGGATCGAATTCAGCAAGACTGTCCAACCTGTTTAAGCTGATTAGTGCTAGTGTGTGAGTGAAAACAGGAATTGTGTCTCTTCCATTTACAAAGTGTCTATTTACTATTCTCCCTGAAACTACAAGTCTAATAGGTTGCTCAACACGCCATAAATCTGAGTCTCTCCAACCAGTAATTGTCCCTGAGGGGCAGGAGGGGTGTCGGCAGGTTATTCTACTCTTCAAATACTTTGACAATCTTTTTCATTCCGAGGAGAAATCTGTTAAGGAGAACCTCAGATTGTTTGCAGCTTTTATTGACCTGCTGGCTTCTGACTTCAGGGAAGGAGTTGGTTATTGGCCAAGAGTTATGAACTTATCATAGGCAGCTGGGTAATGTTCTGAGTGTCGGACATGACGTGAAGAGGCACCCAGCAAATCTGGTAGTCAATTCTGAGCTAGGTACGGTAAGATTGTGTTCAGGCCTCTTTCTTTTGAACCTATATCATAATGACTTGAAATTCCTTTTCGATTATCTGGATATCCCTTTTGATAGAAAATAGGAAAAAAAACCCCACCAGAAAACAATCGGTAGCTTCTTCTTTTTGATGTTACCGCTTCGCTGTCACAGATCAGCAAGGAATTCGTCAGATTGTGTCTTCCACGACTGTCAGAATGACAGCCCTAAGAATAAGTACTCTGAAACAAAGCCACTTGTTTGGGGTAGATATACGTGCCACCCACCCAATATAATGGGTTTCTATCTCAGCAACTCTGTATTCCAAGTTAATTTCTTTTGTTATGTGAGGATGAATGTTATGACTCTCCTGTAGGATTTATAAGCAGCCCTGTCCCTTAAAATCAGATGCACCACTGTGATCGTCAATGGATTGATTTCTTTTTTGTGGTGCCTGAATTAAATTCAGGGGCATTCTATCTCTGAGCTATATCCCTAGCCCTTTTTTCATTTTTTTCTAAATTTTGAAACAGGGTCTTGCTAAGTTACTGAGGGGGTCACCAAGTTGCTGAGGCTGGCCTTAAACCTGAAATCCTATCTCAATTCCTCAATCTTTATTCTGATCATCATGAGCCCCTGGTAATGCCTGGCCATGGTTTGCATATACTTTGAATATCTCCAAGGCTTCACGTGTTGAAAGGTAATCCCCATGGTGAGGTATTAAGAAGGTGGAAATTTAATCCAACTATGGCTCTTCAAAGTGAGACCTCTGGAAAAGGATAGAGCCTTCATAGTGACCTAATAAAAGGAGAGAGAGAGAGCAACCAGGCAGGCACAGACAGACACAGTGACCCCACTGTTGGCCATGCCAGGCCTTGTACCTCCTTGGGACCCAATCATCATGGGGACTTAGAACCTGGGGAGTTTGAGCATTCACTTAGTAGAGTAGAGTCAGGTTGGAACAGGTGAGGCTCTGTAACAAATAGTCCCTCAAACACATGAGGGTTTATATATCCCTCAGATCTCTCTCTCTCTCTCTCTCTCTCTCTCTCTCTCTCTCTCTCTCACACACACACACACACACACACACACACACACACACACACACTGGGGGCTCAGCTTTCATGTCACCACACCAACCCCAGGATTCAGGGTCCTAAGCACCCTGTCTTGGGATTTGGGCTGTCTCTTTAGTAGAGGGAAACAAGGAGGGGAAAAAAATCTCTACCTGACAGGACAACCCTCCCTTCTGCTCACGTTACACTGGCTGCAGTGGGTCATGAGGCAGGCCTGGAAGCTGAAGACTGCAAGCTTGCTGAGTTCTGGAATGGAGGGAAAATTAAACCCAGTGACTGTACCCCTGATTGTCTCTTGGGAAAGATCTGACCTGTTCACAGAACACCTGCATCTGTGGGAAGGCAGGGCACTGTCCACTCAGGTGGCTCTTTCTTCTTATCAGAATAATCCTTATTTTGTGCAAAATGACTAATAGAATTTCCTAGGGCCACCATAACAAAGCACTATAAGGCAGGTAATGGCAACAACAGAAATGTATCCTCTCAAAACGCAAAATCAAGGTGTCAGTGGGCCGTGCTCCTTCCAGGGCCTGCAGGGAAGCCCCCTTCCAACAGGGCCAGGTGGCCTTTGCCTGGTGGCAGCACCGCTCCTACCTGCCTGGGTTGTCACTTGGCTCCTCTTTGCACATCTGCACCCAGATCTTTTTATAAGAACATCCATCACTGGATTAGGGACCGCCCACCCTACTGTAGAATGCTTGAGTGAGTATTAACTTCATTACATCTGCAAAGATCCTATTTCCAAATAAAGTCACCTTCCCAGGAAGCAAGGGGCAGGAATTAAACAGAGTTGGGGGTGTGGGACTCAACTCATGATAAATACTTAACGTCTACATGAGGGAGTCTCTCAAGACATTAGTACAGGGTTTGCCCAGCAGCCTTTCCAAAGCATCTGAGTGGCCTGCAGTCGGCAACACAAAAATCCTGCGCCCTGGTCAGACCCTTAAACTCCCTGCTGCTCCAGTTTGGTCAGACGCTGGGCTGGAAGCACAGTAATCCCAGGCTCATTGAAAGAACGTTCAATTCAGTGTCCAAGCACTTGTTCATGGATTTTTTGTTGTTTTCCCTGCATTGCTGGGATGAGCCCAAGCCCTGGAGCATGCTGGGCAAGCGCTCTACCACCAAGATATGCCCCCAGCCCTTGACTTTGGTTTGTGTTTTAGTTGTTAGTGTCTTAGTAGAAGGACCTCTCTTTCAAGTGAGAATTTCCAGAACTTTCTAGAAGCCCAGTCTGTAAGCCAGTAAAGGCCACGGTGCTTTGTTTGAGGTAGGTTTTGTCCCCGAGGGGTACAAAGCACCTTCTCTTTCTCAGTCTTCTATTCCTGGGCAGACTCTCTGTTCATGGGTCTCTTCCTTCCCTGTGGCCAAGAAAGGGAGATAATGACAAAAAAAAAAATACCCAAATAAATCAATCAAAAAATAGGTGAGTGAACTAAACAGACACATTTCAAGAGAAGAAATACAGAATGGCCAAGAGTTTTAGTAAAATAAAAAATGTTGAACATCTTGAGCAACCAGGGAAGTAAAAATCAAAACTACACTGAGATTTCATCCCACTTCAGTTAGAATGGCAGTCATTTTATTTTTTATTTACTTATTATTTTTGGTGCTAGGAATTGAATTTAGGGACATCCGAACTCTGAGCTATACCCGAGCTCTTTTAGTTTTTATTTTATTTTGAAACAGGATCTTGCTAAGTTAGTGAGGTTGGCCTTGAATCTGCAGTCCTCCTCCTGTTTTAGCCACCCAGGTAGTGGGATTACAGGTGTGGGCCATTGACCCCAGCTTAGAATGACAGCCATTTCATGGTGGCGCATGACTGTAATTCCAGTACTTGGGAGGCTGAGATAGGAGGATCCGGGTTCAAGGCCAGCCTCAGCTACTTAGCGAGGCCTGCAATTTAGTGAGACCCTGTTTCAAAAATAAAGAATAAGAGCCGAGCATGGTGGCACATGCTTGTAATCCCAGCATTTGGGAGGCTGAGACAGGAGGATAGCAGTTCTCGGACAGCTACTTAGTGAAGCCCTTTGCAACTCAGTGAGACCCTGTTTCAAAATAAAGAATAAAAAATAGGGCTCAGGGTATAGCTTGGAAGGAGACTGCCTCTGGGTTCCATCCCCAGACCCACAAAAAGAAAGAAAAAGAAAGAAAGAAAGAAAGAAAGAAAGAAAGAAAGAAAGAAAGAATAAATATTGGGTTGGGGTATATCTTGGAGATAGAATGCCCCTGGGTTTAATCCCCAGCACTACAAATAAGAATAATAATAATAATAATAATAATAATAATAATACAAATAATAAAAAATGTCAGGGAGGATGTGAGGGAGAAAGAGACACTTATACACTGTTGGTGGGATTGTAAACTAGCACAACCCACTGTGGAGATCAGTGTGGAGTTTCTTCAAGAGACCAGAAGTGGAGCCAGAGCATGACCCAGTTCTGCCCCTAGTCGGAATTTATCCAGAAGGACCGGAGTCAGCACATCATAGCTGTTTATAGCAGCACAATTGGCCACGTTACGGAAGCAGCCTAGGTGTCCATCAACACAGGAATAGATAAAGAAAATGTAGTGTATCAACTGTTGTGTGTATTAAGTACACAACGGAGTTTTATTCACCTGTAAAGATAAATGAAATTGTCATTTGCAGGAAAATGGAAGAACTCAAGAGAGCCTAACGTTAAGCAAAAGAGGCCAGACTCGGAAAGTCAAGGGTCATATATTTTATCCTATATGTGGAAACTAGAAAGAAAGGAGGTAAAATGGGGTTGGGTGATCTCATGAACAGAGCCGTAGAGTAGAGAAAAGGAACCGGCGGGGGGAGGAGGAGAGGGAAAGGGAGGTACAGGGAAAAGGAAACTGGCCCAGGGATGTTAAGTGCATGTACAAATATGTCATGCATAATAATGTTTAATTATGATGCACCAATGAAATGTTTTAAAATAAAGTACTAAAATAAGAGCCCCCACTCCCATTTCTCAGAGTAGCCCCACGGCTGCCTGCGGGTTCCTGGGGCTTTTTGTAGAACAACTTGAGAATCCCTGGTAAGCATCACTGTTTCTCAACCTTAGCTGTGAAATCAGAAATAGCTTCTGAAACCTATAGGTACTGAAATCCTGCCCCCAGATCCCCGACGTGAGTTGGATAGAGAGCTACGGTCTCAAACACCCTGGGCTCTGAGCCTGGATTTGCCCGCATGATCTCCAGACCTTGGCGTTGTGTGGCTGAGTTGCCCCTGGGCCTGCATTTAAAGACCCTCTAAGGAGAATCCACACACCTCCTGAGTGTCCACTAGAAATGTTGGACCACCGATATATCTAGCGATTGTAGTTAGCAGCCCACAAGGGGCCATGCTGCGGGCCCACGGGGGTTGAAAATTTCCAAGATGAAGACTAAAGCCACAGACAGGTTTATTTAGGAAAGGAAGAAATAGACGCTCACGGGAGGATGCAGGCCATGTCCAGACTGAGGGAGGCCTGTGGGGGCTCACGGATCCTCTCCCGTGAGGGGCGAGTATGAGGAGGTGTGTGACGGTCACATCTGTTTGTTGATCATGAGATGACCAGGGGGGTTTTGGCCATCTCCTGGGGCCCCGTGGGGCCGTCAAGGACACGTTGGACTCTGCAACACTGATTGTAATGCAGCTGGGGTTGTGATCTGGACAGGTTGTGTCGAACACGGCAGGGGCTCACTGGGGTCTGTGGCCAGAAGCTCCTCCTTGGGGCTCTGTGAAGCCTCTCTTTGGCTGCTTCTCAAGGTTAAGCAAGGCACCACACACATGCAATCCATTCCATAAAAGCTTTATTCTCTTGGGAAATGAGATACGGAGTTCAGAGAGAATTTTCCGTCTTCATCTCGTTTTCTGGGCTGCGTGGACTAAAATGTGTGATTCCAGTGTCTCTGTCACACAGCTCCCTGCGGCTCCAGTGGCCAGGCATCTCCTCTGCCTCCAACCTTATGTTTCTCCTTGGTCTTAATTTTTTAATTATACTTTGCTACTTCATGAAACTAGGTATAAGTGCCAGGAATACTTTAGGGGCTAAACTGATGTCTATATTTATTTAAAGCAGAACAGAGGTGGTGGGTCTGAAAATGATGGTGAGGAAGCTTGTGTTGTTACAGTCGAAGGAGAGCACACTAGAATGACAGGCGGCGACGCGGGCTTCAGGGCGCCTCCCTGTGCTGCCTCCTCCAGGAAGCCTTTCCTGATCACCTGGACCAACTTCACCACCTCACCCTGAGTGGTGCCAATCTTTGTTCTCTATTAAAATGACTGGGTCAAGCCAGGCATGGTGGCACATGCCTGTAATCCCAATACTTGGAGGACTGAGACAGGAGGATCACAGGTTCGAGGCCAGCCTAGGCAACATAGCAAGGCTCTCTACAACTTAGGGTGACCCTGTTTCCAAATTAAAAATTAAACGGGCTAGAGTTGTAGCTCAGAGGTAGAACACCTTGGGTTTAATCCCTGGGCCCCAAAACAACACCAACAAAAAGACCCGGCCAAGGCCAGCCTTTCTCAGCAGGCTACAGACGGTTCCCACAGGAACAAGAGATGCGCCTGCCTTCCTCACGGGCAGGACCCCAGCGCCCAGCACACGCCCGCCGCACAGTCACCATCTGATAAATATTTATTGGATGAGAAAATGGAAATAGCTTCTCACTGTGACTGCTTTGTGAAATATACAAGAAATAAATATAAAGGCCATATGATAAGAGGGTGACTCACCGAGCAGAAGACAGAAGAAAAAAGAAAGGCAGGTGGAAGGGAAGAAAGAGGGCGGGGGAAACCACGACGAAAGGGTCCTCTGAGGCTTAGAATAACGGGAGCGAGGGAGGGGGCAGACTTTGGACACGACTGTTTACCGAGACCTCAACGCGCGCACTCCCAGCCAGCATCCCAAATGATCCTCACAGCGTCCTTAAGCTTGCGGTGTCCACTGGCCTGGGGCCCATAAAGCCCGTGAGTAGCCGAGTCACGTGTCAGACTATTGAACCCATCGAGAAGGCACACCTGCTTCACCGGGACAAAGGCGGGACCCCAAGGTGGCCACCACCTGCACCCCATCCATCTGCCCATGAGTGGAGTTCTGCTCACAGAGGGTCTCCTTTCATGTGGCCACTGGACAACCAGAGATCCAGGTGTGATCAGAAAGCATATATAAACAACCCCCCCTCCCCCGATGCTGGCACCCAGGGAGAAAGGTGGGGTGCCCTGGTTACGCCTGGGGGCTGCCTGGGAAACACCTCCCACCTCATCTTGCCAGTGAGCTGGGGTGGTGGTGGGGCTCTGGGGAAGGTGGGTGTAGCTCCTGTCTCTACCCTCCAATCTCTCTTCACCTCCTCCCAGAACTGTTTAGAGAATAGCCAGTCAGGCTGGGCTGGAGGATGTCAGGCAGGACTGGCCAGAGGCCCAGAAAGGCAGGCACGGGCTCGGTTCTTGCATCAGCAGAGCCGTGCTCACCAGAGCTGGGGAGGCCCCTTCCCTCCCTCCCCAGCTGCAGCAGTTGCCTGTGCCCGGCCAACTTGCTACTTATAATCCACAGTCTCCATGGTTGGCAGATCCTGTCCTCCAGCCCCAAAAAAGGGCAGTGCCTATGTGTGCCCCCAGAGCAGAAAGCCCATATGTGCCCTGGTATGTGCCTTTTGATACAGCAACTCTGGGGACACTGGCCCAGATACATCCTATCCAAAGCCTCCACCCCAACACTCTCTCTCCATCCTCCATACTTTATGTAAAAAAAGCGAAATTGACAGCAGGAGGAGAGAAGACTTTGAGAAGATGCCAGAATGTAAGGGCTTTAGCACCCCAGAGAGAAGTGACCATTTTGAATGACTGTCCCTCAGTTAACTGGACAGAATCATCTTTGGGGCTTTGAATCAATGATGCACACAACCACAGCCCTGTTGGCTTGGGAGGGTGTGAGCTTTGACCAGCAGGAAGTGAACTGTCCCAGAGCCTGTCCAGCCCACAATTCCAGCTTGTGGATTCTGCCAAAATATTTTTTCTTCTTCTTTTTCCCCGCTTTGGTACTGAGTATTAAACCCAGGGGTGTTCCACCTCTGAGCGACAACCCCAGTCCTTATTTTGAAATAGAGTCTTGCTAAAACCTGCCATCCTCCTATCTCAGCCTCCCAAGTACTGGCATTATAGGCGTGCACCACCATGCCTGGCTGCCAAAGTATTCTTGTTCCAGTTGATTTCTCTACATCTGCAGAATCTGAGTGTTCTGGACATCACACGTGCCATTGGCTTACTGAATGTATAGTGCTTGTCAATTAGGATCCAGCTGTTGCTTCTACGCTAAGGAGGACAGAGCAACAAACAACAATAGGTCTGAGATTCACGTCACACATCAGCTAGAGGGTCCAAGCTGAAAGGTCTGAGGTGGACGGCCAGGAAGAGCAGCCTGGAGGTGTGATACCCGAGGACTTTGCCATCATCTTGGACCAACAGGCCGGTATTGTGGGTCTTGGCTTTTAGATGGTCTAGTGGCCTTGTCTTTGACGACAGTCACAGTTCAGTGGGGAGGAAGGGCTGTGCTAGAGCGCTTTTCTCCTGGCTCCCTGGGATCGTGGTCAGAAGTGTTGCCTTTCCAGGGATATTTTCAATAGGCGATTGTCAGAGGGGAGGGGCGGCTGTGCTCATACAGAGCCAGGAGACCACGTGGCCCTGTTGGATCCCGCACAAAAAGTCTCGGCCACAGTGGACCACCCACAGTGTTAACCATGTTATAGCCAGTTCCTCCTGGAGGGCCTGACATCACGCTTGGACCTTCAGATCCAGACCAAGGGAGATGAGATGCTGGGAAGCACCCTGTGCTGCGACTGCTCCCCTGAGCCCTGGACTTCCTGCTAGAGGAACCTGATGTGCAATTAGGGACACTGCTCTCTCCAGACACCTGGTCTGTCCTCAGACCCCGGACCTCGCAGGCCATCTGGCCCAAGCAGCCGAGCCATGGTGGGGCCCTCCCGCTGGCCCTTGCCTCGGTGTTCCAGTGTTTGAGTACACATTCCCACAGACAACCCGTGAAAGTCCACGCAGCGACATGGTCCCTGCCCCTGAGGCTCCCACAGCCTGGTCAGGAAGCAGACACCAGACTCACCAACTCAAGAACTAAGGCTTGGTCAGGCATAGTGGCCCATGTCTGCTGTAATTCCAGTACTTGGGAAGCTGAGACAGGAGGATTGTCGATTCGAGGCCTGCCTTAGCAACTTAGCAAGACTCAGCAATCTAGCTGTTTCTAATCAATCGATCAATCATAAAGGGCTATGGATATAGCTTGAAAGTAGACCACCTCTGGATCCACTCCTTAGTCACACACACACACACACACACACACACACACACACACACACACACAAAAGTTTGCACCTCAAAATGTAAGGAGAATTGCAAAGGCTACATATGGTACAATATCTACTACAAAACATTCTGGAAAAGGCAAAACTGTGGAGAAAAAGATCAGTGCTTTCCAGAGATTCAGGAGGAAGAAGTAGAAGGGGGCATGAATAGGTTCAGCACAGGGGATTTTTAGGGCTGTGACACTTCTGGATGGTTCTGTAATGGTTATACATTCGCCCAACCCCATAGGATACACCACACCGAGTTACCCCTAAAGCCAACCATGGACTTTATAAGCAATGCATCCACATTGGCTCAGCAGTCATCACCAACATACCACACTAGTGTAAGATGCTAACAAGGTGGGGGGGGGGTGAGGGGCTACACAGGAACTCTCTGCACCTTCCAGTCTATTTTTCTATAAACCTGAAACCTCTCCAAAAATCAAGTCTATCATTTTTTTAAATGTGTAGGGTGAAGAAGTGAAGAGAGGGGTGAAGTAATTCTGGGAAATTCTCCTACAAGGGCTGAGTTATACAAAGGAGATTGTCCAAGTGAGGAGGAGGCAGGTTTTAGAGACCTCTGGCAAGAAAAGCCATGAGCTCCCCAGGATCTCTGAAAGACATCCTCTCCACCTGGAACCCAAACCTGCCTCTTCTTCGGATCTAGCAAGGGCCTGTAGTTGAGAGACCCTAGAAAAGGGAGCGGGAAAGAGGGAAGGAAAGAAATCACAGGGGAAACAGGCAGGGAACAGGGGCTCCTGGTACAGAAGGCACAAACCACAAGTGCAATTAGTCAAAAAAGAATTTGAAATTAAAAAATAATTCCAAGCCAAGGAGGGGAGTACATAAGTTACTGCAGCCCCAAGACACTTATGAATAATACAAGTGCCATGAGGTGCTGGAGCAGGAGCGCAGTTAATTAATACGTACAGGAGTGGAGATACACTTGAAAAAACAATGGCGCTGCTTCCCCCTTGCTAGAAGTAAAAATATTTCCAGAAAGACTGACACGTTTATTATTTTCTAACATAATTACCTTATTGTGGAGTGTTTGTAATGGAACACATTAGAGACGCTAAGCACCTGCCTGGTTCCCCTTAATGCAGTTTGGTTTGCTGGTGCCGGGCTCGCCAGGTAGGAGTGGGCTGGCAGGGGTGTCCAGAGCCAGCACACGGCATACATACCTGACATCCTGCACTCCTTCCCCCGACCAACCTCATCAACCCTCCTTCCTGCCCTTCTCAGCCACCGCCGCCCACTCGTGGGCACCTCTGTGAGCTAGCGACAGCACGAGGCCAGCGTCATAGGGGGCTGGGCAGAAATAGCCGTGAGACCAAGAGAAGCGGAAATAATCCTGTGCTGGAGGGAGAAGGATGGGCGGGTACCGGGAAGTCAGGAAGGCTTAAACACACACCTCAAGATCAGGATGCCCTTTCTGCCATTCCTGGGATTTGCGGGGGAAAGAGAATAAGAACATGGGTTGGGGACCCTGGGATACAGGGTTCTGGTACCTGGTTTTCTGGGCCAAAAGCTAAAACCTATTTTGTTTCACTAAATCTCAATATCCTCACCTGGAAAATGGTGCCTGGAAGGATTGATTTAGGGCGTCCACTCGGTTGGACTGAAGGATGCCCAGTGGCTGGCAAATCACGACGTCTAGGTATGACTAGGAGATAGCTTCCAGGGGAGGCTGGCGGTTAGACCAGTCACTGGTTGAAGACCTGCCTTGAATGTAAACAGGCGCCACCCAGTTGGCCGTGGGCCCAGGCAGAACCCAAAGATGGGTGAGGGGAGCTCTCTTGCTCACTTTCCATCTTCTTGCCGCATGATCCCTCCCTCCCGCCATGATGTTGTCTGCCATGATATGAGCTGGTGAGGGGCCTCACCAGAGGTGGAGCCAATGAGGCCGCTCAATCTGGGGCTTCCAGCCTCAGCAACCGGAGCTCAGCAAACCTCTCTTCTTCTCCATTACCTAGGCTCAGGCGGTGTGTTGGAAGACCAGGAGATGGACTGATACAGCACCTGCGGAGGGCAGGTAGTTCAATGGCCTTCAACATCCCCACTGCTCAACATTCTGTGATTTGATACATCGGTCACTTCAGACAAGAGATGGGCTCAGTCATCGTATTCCACCCTTCTACTCCACAGGGAAAGCTCTTCCTCAATGAAAGGGTGCCCAGTTTCCCAGGATGGGAAGAGCCGAGTTCTCCCCTGCCCCGCCTGCCTCTCTGCTCCTTGCCGAGTGTGCTCATGCACACACACACACACACACACACACACACACACACACACACCACCCTCCGACACTGGCTCCCGGCTCCCTCCAAAACTCTGCCCTTGGCCCTCCTCCTTTTCCATTTTCTGGGCATGCCTGTGGTTTGACTGTGCAGGTAAACCTCATCTCCATCCTCGATGCCCCACCCTTTCCTCTGAGCTCCAGGACCGGGAAATCCAACTGTGCACGGGACATCTTCATCTTTTAAAAAGTTCACCATGCCCCAAATGGAACCTTCTAGCTCCCTCTCTAAACCTGCTAGAAATATTTTCTATTTCGGGGACTGGCATCCCCTGTTCTCACACATTCAGAAACTGGCTTTCGGAGTCTCTATCTCATCTCTCACATTCAGCTAACTACAAAACCGGTGTTATGCCGGAAATACCACAGGGCTCCCTTTCCCATCTGCCCTGCCACTGGCTTCCTTTGTTTTGTTTTGGTTCTAGGGAGTGTACTCAGAGACAATCTATCTCTGAGATGCACACCAAACACTTTTTTAAATTTTTTATTCTTAAACAAGGTCTCACTAAGTTGCAGAGGACCTCGCTAAGTTTCTGAGGCTAGCCATGAACCTGCTGTCCTGCTGCCCTACCCTCCTATGTATGGGATCACAGGCATGCACCACCACACCCAGCTTGATTTTTTTCTCTTGAACAGATTCATTTCCTAGATTTCCTATGGGGAGTCCAGAGGCCAGTACTCATGTGGATGGTAATAAATATTTGCTCAACGAATAAACTTCATGTCCTTTCATCTCGTGTACATTGCTGCTGGTCTTCCTAAATCCAGAGATAACTGTATCTCTCTCCTGCTTGAAAGCCTTCATAGCTCCTCACGACCCACAGTATGGGGTCCTGCCACTGTGCCATGCATTGATCCCCCCTCCTATCAACCACCTTCCCCCCCAGTACCCAAGGCAATACCAGCTCCCACGGTCTCCCATCAAAGGACCTATCTCACTACCTGCAGTGCCTCTTTTGCCTGAAGCATCTCTACCCACCATCTGCTCAGCCTCTGGTGATCTAAGAATTGCTGTTCTGGTCATCTCTTGCTGAAATGAGTCACCCTAAACATAGTAGCCTAAAACAATGGCAAATTTTCTATTCCTGAGCTTCACAGCTTTGGTGTGACTGGATTTAGGTGGGTGGTCCTCATTTATAGTCTCCCGCAATTGTAGTCACAGTGGCCAGGGATGGAGTTGCCTGGAAGGCTTCCTCACTCACAGGTCTCATGGGGTCAGATTGACCCTCATCCCGTGGCCGTGACCCAGGATATTTATACACAGCCTCCGCATGAAGCTTAGGCTTCCTCCCAACATGGCGGCCAAGTTCCCCAAACAAGCATCCTGAGAGATGAAATCAGCAGAAGCTCTAAAGCTCTTCCTCACCTGAGCTTGGAAGTTCTACAATATCACTTGTACAATGTTCAACTCATTGCAGTTGTCACCAGAGCCTGCCCAGGTCCAAGGGAAGGAGACAGAGACTCCATTTAATGAAAAGGGACGGCAAGGTTCTGGACCTTGTGGGATGGAAACGGTGTCTGACCTCTGCAAAAACACAACCTGACACATGTGACGAGCCCGCCTCTGGGAAGCTTCCTCCCAGGTTACTCCTGTTCCTGCTATCACTACCTCTTCCCCCTGCTCTATATACTGCTGTTAGTATCGATTCTTTAATTTGGCCCCATGAAGGCAGGGTCTAGATTTTACTTATCTTTATGCTCGGCACAGAGTTGATACTCATTAAATGTTTGCACATTAATGGCTGAATCAGTGAGAGATTGAACGTGAGATTCTGCCAGAATGGAGCATGGATGCTCTTTACAGACAAGGCCAGGTGCAGGTGCTTCCTAGGATAGATGGCACTCAGGTGAGGGTGGCCAGAGCCTCCAGTGGGAGCTGTCTTTCACACGCCCTGAACACACCATTCGGGTTGGCCGTTCCCAACATGTGTGATGTGTGACTTGTTGGCAGGTATGCACGGGCACAGAGCCTCCACCCAGAACCCTCCATTTCTCCTGAGTACCCATTCATCTTTGGACTCTCCTTTTAAAATTTCCAGCTGTGGAATGAAAGGGGGTTCACCAAAGAAGGGAGAGGTCATCATGGGAGAGCTTGGAGGACTGGAGGAAGACAGAGAGGAGAGGCAGGGGAGGCTGCCCCTTCCTCTCTGCCTCTGTCCCCTTCTCTGCTGGCCCTCTGGAGCCGTGGAGGGCAGAGACATCCCTGCTCATTTCCCAGCACTGGTCCCCAGCCGCCTGGCCTGGATTGCTGGGCCTTAGGAGCAATTGTTTGCCAAGCCATTCAGCGGGGCAGCTCCCTGGTGGCACGCGGCCCTGCTGCCTGACAGGCTGTGTGTGAGGGGACAGGCCTGAATGACTGTAATATGAACCATGAAAGTGGATATTAAAGGCTTTATTACAGGGTGAGGACTGCTAATTGCAACGTTCCTTTCAGGAAGCTGGAGCTGATGAGTTTAAGCAGCAGCACCCAATTATTATAACCCTGTCAGCACAGAGCAGGGGAGAGGCAGGCTGAAGGCAATTACCTGAACTTTATCCAAGGCACACACCGCCGGCCTGGAATTTTAAAGGGGATTGGTTCTGCATGGAGCTCCCTGCCTGTCACCGCTGTGTTGTGGTTGGTTACTGATCCCTGGCCCTCTGTGCCCTCGGCCTAGTCTTTCTCTGGAGGAGGTGGCGTTGATATACACCATCTGACACCCATGCTTTTCCCGGTCCCTGCCTGTGACACAGCACCTATGCTGAGATCAGAGGTGTTCCAGGGCACCTGCGGATCAGGCTGCCTGGTCTCTCATTTTGCAAATGAGAAGGCAGGCTGAGAGAGGACTGGGACTTGCCCAGGTGACCAGCTGATAAGCAGCAGGGTGTGGCAGGATGGGTACTGTTCACCTGGTCCCAGCTTACAGCTCTGGCTGCATGCTCCGAGACAGACATGATGGGCCACCAGAATCTTCTTAAAATGAATTGGAGCCAGGTATGGTGGCACACGCTTGTAATCCCAGCATTTGGGAGGCTGAGACAGGAGGATTGCGGTTCACGGACAGCCTCAGCTCCTTAGTGAGGCCCTTTGCAACTCAGTGAGACCCTGTTTCAAAATATAGGGGTAGGGGTGTAGCTTGGAGGTAGAATGTCCCTGGGTTCCATCCTCAGTACTAAGAAGAAGAAGAAGAAGGAGAAGGAGAAGGAGAAGGAGAAGGAGGAGGAGGAGGAGAAGGAGGAGGAGGAGGAGGAGAAGAAGAAGAAGAAGAAGAAGAAGAAGAAGAAGAAGAAGAAGAAGAAGAAGAAGAAGAAGAAGAAGAAGACAGAGAAGAACCAGCAGGTATAGGCCTTCCCCAGGCTGAATCCTCTAGCATGCTCACAGAGGAAGACTCCGCGGTCCTCGCTGGAAAGATACAAACAGCAGTATTGCCAAATCCATCATGGCTATGCTCCAAGCATGCTTAGTGCTTTCTGTCTTGTAAGTAAGTGCTTGCCAGGCTGGGCATGGTGGCACACAACTGTAATCCCAGTATTTGGGAGTCTGAGATAGGAGAATCACAGATATGAGTCCAGCCTCAGCAACTTAGTGAGGCCCTCCTCAATTTAGCAAGACCCTCTTTGAAAATATAAATAAATAAATAAATTGGGGTAGCTCAGAGGTAGAATGCCCCTGGAGTCAAGGTTCAGTGCCCAAGCAACAACAGCAGCAAAGTACTTTCCAACATTCACACATTCACATGTTATGAAGTACACAGTACCTAGGTGCAAGGCACTGTGGATGGAGAAATGATAGTGAAATCTCTCTGCAAGAAGCTAATAGAGGAGACACAGGAGACACCCCATTGTCTTAGTCCTTTAGGCTCACATAATGGGGTACAATGGATGGGTGACTTATGACCAACAGAAATTTATTTCTCACAGTTCTTGAAAGTCCAAGGTGAAAGCACCGACAGCTTTGGTGCCTGGTGAGGGCTACATCCTGACCCAAAGATAACCATCTTCTTGCTGTATCCTCACCTGTGATAAAAGCACCAGGCCGACACCAAGGCACAAGGTAGCTCTCTGAGGTCTTTTCATACAGGTACTCTTCCCATTCCTGAGGGCTCTATTCTCCTGGCCTGATCACCTGCCAAAGCTCCCCCTCGTACTATCCATTGGGGGTTAGATTGTTAGATTTCAACATATGAATCCACAAATATTTAGTCTATAGCACAAGGGAAAGGCACACTATAACCACAACGAGCCAGGCACAGTGGTGCATGACTGCAATTCCAGCAACTCTGAGGCAGGAGGATTGCAAGTTTGAGGCCAGCCTGGGCAATATAGCAAGATCGTGTATCAAAAAAAAATTTTTTTTTAAATTAAAGACCTGGGAGTATAGGTCAAGGGTAGAGTGGCCCTAGGTGGCTCAACCCCTAGTCCCAACACATATACACATACATGCACAAAATAAGACACTGGTACCTGTGTTGCACATATCAGAATGGTTAAAATGAAAAAGCCTGCCACATCAAGAGCTGGTGAGGACATGGAGCAGCCCGAACGTTGTGCATTGCTGGGGCAACACAAGAGGCTCAACTGCTTTGGAAAACAACCTCATAAAGGTTCTCATAAAGATCAACATACACTTAATATAGCACCTGGCAACTCTACTTCCATAAGTTGACTCGCTAATAGTGAAAACGTGTGTCCAAAGATAATATCCATGAGAGCTTTATATTCCTAAGAGGCCCAAATGAAAAAACAACCAATGTCCAACAGAATGGATAAATTCATTTAGACCTATTCATCCCATGGAACTCTACTCAGCAGTAAATGAGGACCAAGTACCAGTAGGCACAACAATTATAAGGACCTCAAAAGCCTCCTGCTGAGTGGAATGCCCCAGTCACCCAGGAGAACCTACCGTGTGATGCTGTTTATGTGAAATTCCAGAGAGGGTAGAATGAGCTACAGTGACCAGACAACAATGAAAGGCCACCTAAGCTGCTGGTAGGCACGGGGTGGGCTGTCAGGAGTCACAAGGACGTTTCCTGTGGCTCTGTATCTATATCAGTGCTGTGGATATGTGTGTGTGTGTGTGTGTGTGTGTGTGTGTGTGTTTTTCGAAACTGATCCAACAGTTTGTTGTATGTAAATTATGTCTCTGTGAAATTAATTTTTTAAAAAGTGGGTGAGTCAACCCCATGGTACGATACCATATGTTTTTCATATATATGAAACTATACACATTTCCACATTTGTATGCAAATGCATGGAAAACCTCCAGAAGGGTACCCACCCAAAGGACTGAATTGTTCATCTCAAGGTGGAGGGAAGAGAGGGATTTTGCAAAGGAAGATAAGTGGCCAAAGGGACTTTCACCTTAACTACAGAGGTTTTCTATTTTAAATTTTACTTTTTTTTGTACTGAAATTTGAGCCCCAAGGGTATTCTACCTCTGAGCTACACCCCACGCCTTCTTATTTTTTTAGTCTGAAAAGGGGTCTCGCTAAGTCGCTGAGGCTGGCCTCAAATGTCCTGTCTCAGCCTCACAAGTATTGGGATTATAGGTATGCAACCCCATACCCAACTACAGAGCTTTAACATTTCAAAAGGACAGGTGCTCAGATATTATTCTATACTTAGGCTTTCAAAGAGTGAGCAGCCCATACACTCAAAGGCCATTCCATCAGCAAATCTCCATTGGATCTTTTACCTGTTTGGACCAGCCAGTCCCATCAATTATTAATTGAGCATCTATGTTTCCAGCAATATAAGATGAGACAAGATTCTTCCTTCCTCTGCTCTGACTCTTCCCTTGGCTCTCTGCAGAAACCAGACAGCTCCAAGCCCAATCCTCATTTCCTAGCTGAAAGACCAATTTCCTCAAATGTTTAACTCTCACTTTTTCTGAGTCATAATAGCACCTGCCACTGAGGGTTCCTGGGAGACTCCAAGAAAAAAACAGAGGCGAAGAGCTTGGCAGAGGGCTTAATAAATAAGGGCTGAGATTACTATTTTATTATTATTACTCTATGTTATTGATTCGAAGACACATTTTTCCCCTATTTTACTATTTCTGGAATTGAAAACATTTCACAATCAATGTCATAACTTATTTGGCTTTTTTTTTCTTTCTGGGTCCATAAAATAATGGTGCGCCTTGCAATCGGTGGTGTCTTAGCTTCTGTAAAATATGGAGATAGCATCTTTCTCTCTCTCTTTCTCTCTCTCTCTCTCCTAGCTTTCCTGTAAGTTTCTGTCAATATTTAACCAACACTAGAAACAAGGAGGCTAGTCTTTCTACCAGGTCAGAAAAAAAAGAAGAGGCAGGAATGATTAAACCCTTGCTGCCTTTACCCCAGCAATAAAATGTCCATCTCACGAAGCTGTCACTTTAAGGTAGACCAGATGCCCAGTGGCGTCTTGGATGTCAGTCTCTATTGTTGAAAGGTCACCTCTTCCCTGAGTGGCCAAAGCCGGTCCTCTGCTCTTTGGCCAGACTCTTTCTATCGCTCTTTGAGTTTCCCTCTCCAGCCTTCATCTACAAAGACAATCACAGGTAGGTATCCTTAGGGTGCCCTGGCCTCTTACCTTTGGCTCCTGGGGCCACAGCTAACTGAAATTCTGCATGGGCATCCAGTCATTGGGAACTTCCCACTATATCAGATGGATTCTTAGAGGTAAATAGTAGAAGGAGCCCCTCCTGGCTGAGTTCTGCAAAAGCAGATTGCTTCAGAGAGAAAGCAGAGCTCCCAGGAAAGGCAGAGAACTGGTCTGGAAAATAATCAGGAACCCAGGGAAGGCCAGCAAGGAGAACAAAGTGGCCAGGGGTGGTGATGCAAACATTGCCACAACGATATCCCCAGCCCCAGGACTCTGAGCCCTCCCTGCTGCAGTGCTGGAGTGTTGGGCTTAGCGCTCCTGAGACTCTCTGTGTCACCCCCTTGGTTCCCAAGGTAGGAATCGGATGGAGGGTTAAATTGCCTGGTCCAAGTTGATTGCGGGGTGCATTCCTATAAATCCAGTGTTTGGGAGGTTGAGACCGGAGGGTCACAGGTTTGAGGCTAGCCTCAGCAATTTAGTGGGGCTCTCAGCAACTTAGTGAAACCCTATTTCAAAATAAAAAAATAAATAGGGCAGGGGATGTAGCGCAGAGCTAGACTGCCTCTGGGTTCCACCCCTAGCACAACAAAATGAAAGGAAGGTAGGAAGGAAGGAAGGAAGGAAGGAGGGAAGCAAGGAAGGAAAAAGGAAGAAAGAAGAAGGGGAGGAGAAGGAGAAGGAGAAGGAGAAAGGAAGGGAGGGAGAAAGAGAGAAGAAGGAAGGAAGGAAGGAAGGAAGGAAGGAAGGGAGGGAGGGAGGGAGGGAGGGAGAGAGAGAGAGAGAGAGAGAGAGAGAGAGAGAGAGAGAGAGAATTGCTTTACCCAGTCATGTGTCTTCATCTACCTCCAGGGTGCAAATGCAAATGTAGGTCCCATTTAAGCAACCCCTTTGGCTGCTGCCCGGCAGGTACCAACCTGGGGATCTTGCCCCTCTGTGGGTCAGGGTGTGCAGGACAGCTGGACGATGTGCTACACTGCAGTGTGTGCAACACTTCGGTTTTCAACACTCACAAATGTGTCCCATTTGGCATTTTGTCTGAAATTCGGGGAAGCAGACTGTTCTTAGGCCCAGTTGGCCCCGAAGCCAGATGAGCCCATAGGATAGCAGAGAAATTAGTCCTGTGAAGCCCTGACTGTCCTTCCCAAAAAAGTAGAAACCATAGCATATTCATTCATTCATTCATTCATTCATTCATTCGTTCGTTCATTCTGAAAACCCAGGGGCATTCTACCTGCAAACGATATCCCCAGTCCTTTACATTTTTGGTTTGCTGAGGCTGGTCTCAAACTTCCTCCCCACGACCAGGATTACAGACACACACTGCCACTCCCAGCAAAAAAACATAGCATTTTATTAAAGCAGTTGTGAAAAGATTCTCTCCAATTATGAATCACTGCATGTCAATAACCTTTGTCAATGAAATGAGGACGCTTGTGTACTTTCTTACCTAATGCTTAGCCTACCAATCATAGTTAAAGCCAGTGGTTTTCACAATGGGGGTGTCAACCCGGGACCTTGTTGGAAATGTGAATTATTACTCCCCCCAAAAAACTGGCTGCACCAGGCCCCTCCGGGTGGAGCCAGCAATTTGTTTTAACAAGCCCTCCAGGTAAATTTGCTCTACCGGAAATCTGAGGATTGCTGGTTTAATCTTAACCTTCACTACCCAGGAGAATCTACGGAGAGCTTCGCCAGCCCACACAAGGGCCCAGCCAAACCAATTAAATCTGCCTGGTGAGAGAAGGGGTTTTGAGAAGGCTTCCTAGGCAACGGGGGGCTAAGGGACAGCCCTTAATACAGCCCTGATTGTTTAGAACGCCTCTGAACTCGTGCGAAGCTCCTAGCTCTTTCTGAAGGTAAATAGACTTTGCTGCCTTGAGATGTCTGTGGCTGTCCCTTCCTGCTAAACCGATCCACCTCAATAAAGGAGAGCCCAGCCTTTCCTCCCTGGGCCAGCTGGTCTCCATGCAGGATAACGCAGCTACCACCTGGGACAGCCTGGAAGCTGACTTGCCCCACCCACCCAAATGGGTGGAGGCAGAAGGAGCAGATGTTGCTTAGGTTAAAAACAGCTGCAACTGTTTAGAATAGGACTCCTCTTCATCTCCCACTCAGATTCCGTTGCAAATGAGCCTTTCCCCACTAGATGGGGAATATGGCGGCGGGGGTGGGGGCGACTTTAGAGTGACTTCATGTTCCTGGAGACCCAGGAGGAAAGAGGGTGTTTCACACACAGCACCATGTGGAACATGCCAGAAAAGACATTTAGGATTCCCACTGGGGCTCTGGCCAAGGAGCGGGATTAGGTGCCTCAAATCTGAGATACCCCTTTACTCTTGTCAAACTAGCTTGCACATTTGGGTCAATGCATGTATTTCAGGATATAGTCGACCTTTTCTTAGGTCAAATGGGCTGGGGAATAGAATTATCCTTAGCACCTACAACACAAGCAAAGATGCACCGTTGACAGACCAAGAATTTCCAGCAATCCCATTTCACTGTGGAGAAGACAATCTTGAGGCAGTGGGTATGGTGGGGTGGAGTTGAAGAAGTGCTGGAATCCAGGGGGGCTTAGCCCAGAGCAAAGCAGAGAGTGAGACCCCTCCCCAGCTCCTGTAGATATGCAGAATTATCAAGTGAACTTCTCCAAACATGGGTTCACAAGCAAAATGATCTAACTGGCCACAGGACATGGGCCCAACTCCTTCGAATGGGTCCAAACCAGTACTCGCCTTCTGGAATCTTCTTTCCCCTTATGTCTGTGGTCTGGGGCAAGATCATCTAAGAAAAAGCAGCACTGGCCACGTGTTAAAGATGGTGAGTCAGAATTCATCAGACGCCTGTCTAAGGAATCTCCAGTGCAGACTGAACTCAGCCCCCATAAAACAAGGGGGACTGAGGATGTTAAAAGTAACAGAAAGGCACAGAAGAGGCAATGAGAAAGAGGGAGGGGAAACAGAGGGACCAGGGGCTCTGAGGACATGGAAACGTATAGAAGGAGCAGGCGAGGATTTGTGGAATGTGGTCTAGCCAGGTGGGTTGGCACATGTACCTGTTGTGCATACAAGATTGTGGTCTCGTACCCTGTTATTCTCCTGCGGGAAGACTTAGCCAGTCTGGGCGAATGGGTCAAAGTGCTCCCTGTGTCTAGACAGTGGTATTTGAGCAGCGTGGAGACACTGCACAGAGAACACAGGTTGGATGGATTTCCATCCTCTCTGTATCATGCACATGGGACTTTGGACAACTCGATTAATCTCACGGAGTTTGCATTTTCTCAGCTCTATAATGGGAATAAGAATGTCTAGCTATTTGGCTTGATGGAGGAGGAAATGAGATTTCACATTCTCGCATCCAATCTTCCACGTGGTGCAAATGCTTAAGAAAAGTTACTTCCTCTTTTCCCAAATGGTGATAATCATTTTGTCCTCTGGCGTCCCCAAACGTGAGTTGATGTCCGAATGTTTTGGAAGACAGAGAGAACATCTCTGTCCTTCCGAATGGAAGATTCTGTCCTTCAGATATGAAGGCTCAGTTTAGTCCCCACTTTCCAGGGTTCGGGGGGTCATTGTGGTTCATGACGCTGAATTCAATATCTGTCCCTCTTGGTCTGCAAGCTGGGCAGGGCTTTCTCCAAAACAGATTCATGTACCACAGACATCAGGCTTGCCTGGGTATCGGAATCAGGCTGCTTGCTTGACATTCTGATCCCTAGCCCACTCCAGACCCCCGAATCAGAGGCTCTGAGCATGGAGCCTGGGATTCCAAATAGGAACCAGTTCCCTGAACCAGTTCTCATGTCTATCGAAATTTGGACACATGAATGTTCTCCCCTAGGGTAAGAATGTGCCCCAAAGCCAAAATGGACTGCATAGCCCCAGAATTGAAGGTCACCTATAATACACAATTTCAAAACAGTGGGGAATATCTCATAAAATTGCCCATCCCTCTAATACACAACTATTAAAAGACCGTAGAGTCTTTTAAGGTGCTGGGGATTAAACCCAGGGCCTTGCACATGCTAGGCAATGCTTTACCACTGAGCCATATCCCCAGCCCCTGTGATCTCTTCTTGAGACCTCTCAAATCTCTCCTCCCTTGGGTCTCTCTCCTCTTAAGCTCCATAGGCCTCAGTTTCCCCACTTGGAAAATGGCAATGAACACCAAGTTTAGTTCTGTAGAGTGACCTGCTTGTCCCTGGTTGCACGCCGAGAGGCACACTTGGCTGATCATCCTACTTGGCACATAGTAGGTGCTTTTGAAAGCTAGTCCCCCCCCCATCTGATCACAGCGCCGACCACAGTGAGGTGGGATGAAGTGATTTCTACCACTCACTGTGGCACTGGATGGAAACACAGACCCTCTAACAAGAGCCCCAGATGACGCGTTAGCATGTGAAGGTCTGCCAAAGCCGGGCTTGGTGCTCATGAATGATAGTTCTTTCTACCCACTCCCTGAGTGAGAGCTGGTAAGACAAGGGCTTCTTTAGAATGGGTCAACTCAGCTAAATTTGCTTTAAGAACAGCCCCAAAGCCTATATAGCAGTACACACCTGTAATCCCAGTACTTGGGAGGCTGAGACAGGAGGATCGCAGGTTCACTGCCAGCCTCAACAACTTAGTGAGATGCTGTCTCAAAACAAAACAAATAAATAAAAATAAAAAATAAAGTAAGGCTGTGGGTAGAGCTCAGAGAGAGAATGCCCCTGGGTTCCATCCCCAGTAGTACCACAAAAAAGAAAAAGAACAGCCCCACTCAAAGTAATTTCAAAGTCCCAGATCTTATGGTTTAAACCTGGAAGAAAATATAATGGAAGAATAAAGCCAAAGGAAGCTCTAGAATTGTGAGTTTCATAATCGCTGGCAGAGTTGAATTTATCAGGTTAGGTATCTTGGACAACCTCTCTAGCAGAGCCCTCAACATAGTAATTGCCTTTGAACACAGGAGAATGGGTGAGCTCATTGGAATAACACCCATTCGCTTTCATATTTTGATTGTGGCTGAGTCATCAAATCAGCCTGATCCAACTAAGACAGTACTGCTGTTGGCACCACACTGGGTCCTGGCCACAGGCAGGCTGATCTGGTGAAGCTCATGTGCTGTGACAATCTATTGACAGGCACAGAAAATTCCCACAGTGCCCCTCAACTCAACAGCACACCCTCATTAGCATATGGCCAGCCTGATTAGCATATGGCCAGCACTAGGAGGCTGACCTGCAGGTGGCTGCCATTCTACTTACCAGTTTAGCCGAAGCTGTGTTCTCACCGCTGGCTTTACTGAATTAGCCCTGCTGGGCTCCAGGAAGCGCTTCAGAGAGATCCTTTCAGATTAACATGTAAAATTTAATTACGAGGTCCTGGCTATGGCAATGTTTAAAGCCATTTACTAAGCCTGGGAGCTATGGTGCCCTCCCCCTCCTGTGTCAAAGGAGGCTGGGGCAGCCCTTTGATCATTAACCACTGAGAAAAATCTCAGTTTGCATATTAAGGTCAGGAAATTATCCATTCACTTTCCTTACTAAATGGCCACAGTATTCATCTTGCGGAGCAAGGGCAATTTCTAAGCTCTAGGAGCAAGCAAGCCCTCGGCAGCATTCCTGGAAGCCTTCCCAGAGGAAGTGACTCTTATTAGGGGTCTTGAAGAATAAAAAAATAAAAAAAAGTTATTGGCAGGGTGTGGCGGTACGCACCTGTAATCCCAGTCCTTGGGAGGCTGAGAGAGGTGGGTCGCAGGTCTGAGGTCAGCCTCAGCAACTTAGTGAGACTCTGATTCAAAATAAAAAATAAAAAGTACAGGAGTGTAGCTCAGAGGTAAAATGCCCCGAATGATTTGGTCCCAAGTGCAAAAAACAAAAAAGGGGAAGGCTTGCAAATATAGGAGTGGGTAGGTGCAGGGGAAGGATTGCAGGCAGGAGGACCCTTCGAAGTCTGAAGTTTGCAGGAACAAAACTTCTTCGGTCCAATTCACCTCTCTCTGGGATTCTCTCTCCTGCGTGGCTCTATGTGGAGTTGTGGGAGGAGTCATCACCCATTCCCTAAACCAAGGGCAGAGACTCTCCAAAACTCCCAGTGTTCCCTGGAAGGGGATGCTTCTTAGCCTGTGGGTACCAAAGACAGAGCTGGAGCCCCTACATCCCAGGACCCTCCCTTGTCCGAGCACACTCTTGCCCTGGCCTAAAACCCGACTCTTATCCCCCGGCCCAGAAAGTAGATGTTTCCCCATCACCTTAAACCTCCTGGAATTGGGAGAGTGAGGCAGGATGCATGGATTCACAGCCTCAAGAGAATTACAAGACGAATAAGAACAATCGCAATTAAAACCAAAAGTCTGAAAGAGGAGGAGTCGATCTCTTTCAAGGAGACAGTGGGTCAGGCCCTGCCTTGCAGCCACAGCTGCTTCTTAATGGGGACTTAAGTGCTCCATGCAGACAGCGGAGCAAACATCTGGGGACCGCGGCCACTTTTGAAGATAATTTTGTGACGGCTTCCTCACGGTGGGAGACCAAACTGGGTTTTTAATTACTCAGGAAAGCCTGAAGAGGTGCTCATCTGAGACGGGCCTTTGCTACATCCTGGGCCCTGTATTTCACTCTTCACCCCAGGGTTTCCCTCTCTGTCTCCGCAGCTGGGGGAGGCGCCAGTTGTGTGTTTTCTCCCATGGCCCTAGTGAGGATAAATGGAGGCTTTGGGGGTGGGGGATGTCAGGGCTTTGGTTAGAAAAGAACCATAATAGCTGCTTATATTAATACCAGGTTGAGCCCTGGGCCAGGGCATTAATAGACTTTTTCTTTGACTCTGTGATTCCCAACGTAGATAGTAGTAGTAGTTGTATTTTATAGATGAGAAAACAGGCGCAGAAAGCTTATGGAATAGTTCAAGGTCACACAGCTTTTAGACAGAGTTTAAACCTGGGTGTTCTCAGAACAATTCCTGGTGGTTTTCCCTCTGTCTTCTTGAGGAAAGAGTCCAAGGAGGAAGGAGGCAGGCTCAGAACCAGGAGAGGAAACCGACTGGGCTCCATCAAGAATCAGGTCTCTGGGTCTCGCCTCTCTGCCTGTCCCCAAACTTCTGAAACAGTCTAAGTCGCTAGAAATTTGGTCATGTCGGTTTCTCGGTTAGAGGCCTTCCTCCTCACCTATTTCTGTGATGTTGGAGTGAACCGAGGACCAGGCTTGTTAAGGAATTTTCTGTATTGGGAGAAAGGCCAGTCACATCTGGGCGGCTGGGGGATTGCTGCCATCTGATGGGTAGAGGCCAAGGGTGTGCCTGAGCATCCTAGAACGAGGGAGGATGGAAGAGTTGTCCACCCCCGATGTCACCCCGCGCTGCGAGTGGGAAACCCAACCATGGAAGGGGCGGCCCCAGGGGGGGGAGGAGGGACCCTCGGTTTTGGTGTCTAGGACCCCTCCCCTAGAACACTGGCACCCCAGCAGAACCAGCAGCTGACTAACTTGTAGGGGGCACAGGGAAGCCACGCAAATAAAGATGCAGGGGTTCGCTTAAAATGTGGTTAAAATTTTCAAGACGGAGAGAGCAATGCCTGAAACCAGGCGGGGGCCTTTCTGCAGGGCTGGGGGCATGGGCAGGGCGCCCACCCAGGAAGCTGGGAAGCGCTTCCTGCGTGTCCCTGGAGCCTCAGAAGGCAGGTGGCTTGTGCTCTGAAGGTGCACGGCTCCTCCAAGGCGGTTCAGGTGGGATACCTTGCGAGGGTAGCGCCTGCTGAGAATCTAAAGCAGCAGCTCACCTTCTCTCCTACAGGGGAAAAAAAAAAAAGTCCCTTTGACTGCCAGGAAATGAAGGCGCAAGCAGAGCCGACTGCCTGGGAGATGCCAGGTCCTTTGCGTCTACTCTTGGTCTACTTGGGAGGGACCAAGGGTCAACATGCCGGGAGGCTTTCCAAGCACAAAGCAATTAAGAGGAAGAGTGGCAAACTTGGAGAGAGAGCCTCTGGTTTTCTGGATGTCTTTTCTAAAGCTGGGGCTGAAGAGCACGGCTCTCTCCTTCTGGTGACCCTTCCTCTGCAGAGAGCCACTCTGACCCTGGCTCCAGGCAAGGAGGGGGTGTCAGCGGGATCAGGCTGGGGGACAGGTGCTGGAAATAACCTTCTATCTGTTCACATTCAGATCTCACCCCAACTTTCCCCACCCCCCCAGGTGAGCTCTCTCCCTCCGTTGATTTCACTGATGGCTGCTTTTGTTTTGTTCCTTTGCCTCCGGCGTTTTACAGTGATGCTATTCTATAGTATTAAGGGTGTTATGATTTTTTTGTGGTTTTCCTTGTGGGTTTTGGTACTAGGGGTTGAACCCTGGGGTGTTCTACTTCTGAGCCACACCCCAGCCCTTTATATTTTACTTATTTATATATTTATTATTTATGTATTTTGTGTGTGTGGTACTAGGGATGGAACCTAAGGGCATTCTACCTCTGAGTTACACCACCAGTCCTTTTTATTTAATTAATTAATTTATTTTGTGTCTGTGGTACTAGGGACGGAACCCAGGGACATTCTACCCCCGAGCTACACCCCCAGCCCTATTTTATTCTTTATTCTGAACTAGGGTCTCACCCAGCTGCAGAGGGCCTCACAAATTGCTAAGGCTGCTTGTGAACCTGTGATCTTCCTGTCTCAGCCTCCCAAGTACTAGGATTACAAGCATGTGCCACCATGCCCGGCTCCTTTTATTTTTTTATTTTGAAACAGGATCTCCTTAAGTTGCTGAAGGTCTTGCTACACGGCCGAGGCTGCTGCCAATCTGCAATCCTCCTGCCTCAGCCTCCCAAGCACTATTACAGCACTGTGCCAGCTTGTTAATGGAGCTTTTGTCAACCATTTCAGAAGCCTTCCGGGTTGGCCAGGCCTGCAGGGAGGTGAGAAGGAGCCCTGGAAGACAAAGCTGCCCAGCTCTGCCCCAGAGTGCTCACCGTGAGTTGTGCCCTCTGTGGAACACAGGCAGGGTCGGGCTACCCAATCTAGCAGCACCCGGTCCCAATCTAGCAGCACCCAGTCCCCAGCAGGGAAGTTCCAGGAGCTTCTTCTCCCTCCTAGGGGAAGGAGGAGGGAAAGAGATGGAGGAAGAGAAGGACAGGATTCTTGCTCATGGTCACAGGTCAGAGCCACGATCAGTCACATCTCTGTAGCTCCAACGAGTAAACACTAAGTGTCTACTGTCAGGCACACAGCAGGGACCTTGGAGGTGCACTCGGGGTTCAAATCCCAGCTCTGCTGTTACTGGCTGTATAACCCGAATCTTCCTCTGACTCAGTTTCCTTATGCCGGGCGTGGTGGCAAACGCTTGTAATCCCTGCGCTTGGGAGGCAGAGACAGGAGGATCGCGCAGGTTCGAAGCCAGCCGCGCTGGCTTAAGAGACCCTGTTTCCACATAAAAAAGTATAAAAATAGGTCTGGGAGTGTAGCCCATGGGAGTGTAGCTTGAGGTAGAAGGGCTTCCAGGAACCCCAGTACCACCAAAAAAAAAAAAAAAAAAATGTGAGAACTACCTCATCAGGGTAGCGATAAACAGCTTAACTTTATTTAAAGTGCTTGGGATAGTGTCCATCGTGGTCAGCACCGTTAAAAACTTATATTGATGGATTTAATGTCCGTGGCAACCCCAAGAGGTAAGTCATGTTATTAGCCATATTTACAGATGAGGACATTCGAAGTCCAGAGAGGTTGAGACACGTGCCCAGAGCGGCACACCAGAGCCGGGTGACAGGATGCAGCAGGTGGCCTCAGGGGACTTCCTCACTGTGCCCTCCCGCAGCCCTGTCCAGTTAGGTGTGCCTGCCTCTCTGACATGGCCACCTGGGCTTTCCAGAGCACCCATGCCCCAGATGTCACCAGAATATCTGCTGAACCCACTCTGACCTTCCCACCTTTTTATGTCCCCGTCCCCCCAGACACCTCCTAACCTGGACAGGCTCTGGAACAGGCAGTCTCGGGGCCAGGAGGAGTCGGGCTCAGGCTCCCTCCTCCCTGGCCTCCTGGCCCGGCACACACTCTCCTTTACCTTGGAGCAATCCAGGATAGAAGGAACCCCTGGTGCTGGGGTGATGGAGGGAGGGAAGGGCCTGAGCTGAGGTGGCCCAGCCTCACCCTTGGATTCAGCACCTGCCCACCACTCACGCCCAGCCTCCCAGGGCAGCCAGCCCCAGGCTGTCCTCTTGGGCTCCAGGGAGCAGGATCGGCCCCCCATCCTCGCAGGGGTGTCTCCCCATGCATAATTCATGATCCACAGGCTGGGCTCAAACCAGCCTCAGGAGGCCCCAGACCTGGCCAGAGGAACGTGCCCTTAGCCCTGGAGCCCATGAAGGGAGGGAGGCAGAGGCCCCCCTGCATCTGGGGCTCCCCGGTGGTGGGTTGCTTTGTTGCAGGACAGATTCAGGGGGCCCCACCCTGGACTTCTGGAAGCCTAATTCCTGGGGGCTGAGGGACGGTGGTATGGGCTTCGAGGAAAGCCCCTGGGGGAGCCCTACTGCTGTGGAGTATCACTCTGGCCCCTCTGTGCACAGGGCCCCCGTGGGGAGTGCTGGTATTCCCACCAGGGCTGTCCCAGACCACATGTGTTAGGGGCGGGGCTGGCTGAGCATCAGTGCTTTCAAATGTGATAAAAATGTGTGCCTGGGCTTGAGAACTACTGCTTGTGCTAGAGGACCCCAGAGAAAACCAGTAAAGGAGAGAGCAGTGTCTGCTGAGCCCTCCTCTGCTGGGCCAGGGACAGGGTGCAGGTGGCCAGTGGCCCCACCCCCCACATGGTGCTCAGACCTTGTTATAGTTAGACATAAAATGTCCCCTAAGGAGCTCCTTTATTAATATTCTGGGTCGATATAATTGCGTTGCCATGAGGGTTATGATCCCAGAAGTGGATAAACCCATTGTAATGGGTTTACCTGGGTGGTAGCCAACAGGACAGTAGGGTGTAGCTGGAGGAGGTGGCCCCTGGGGTGTGGCCTTGGGGATTATATACATGGTTCCTCCTCCCCAGCTCTCTTGCTTGCTTGCAGCCTCCATGATGTGAGGAGCGCAGCTCGTGTGCTCTCCCTGCCTCCTGCCACCATGGCCGGAGAGCCACGGTCCCAGGCCTCCCACAGACTGAACCTGAAACCATAAGAAATTTACCTGGTCAATCTCTCGAAGGAGCCACTGCTGCCCCCAGGGCTGGCCTTGCATTCTGTGCTGAGACAAAAGTACACACCTGAGACATTTCCAACCTCTCAGAAAGAAAGTCCAGAACCTTTAGCTATCTTTACCCCAAACCCTGGTCCCCCTCCAGCCCTAAGCAACTACTAGTTCACTTTCTTTTGCTATAGATTTGCCAATTCTGGACATTTCATACGAATGGTACCAGTCCATATGTGGTCTTATATGACTGGCCGACTTCATTCAGCAAGATGTTTTCAGGGTTCATGCGTGTTGTGGCATGTATCAATACCTAGTTCCTTTTGCTGACCAAATAATAATCTATTGTACGAGTATACCACATCTTGTTTATCCATTTATCAACTGATGGGCTTTTGTTTTACTTGAGCTAGCCCAGATAATGCTACTGTAAGCATGTATGTGCAGGGTTTTGTGTGGATGCCTGCTTTCATTTCTCTTGGGTCTGTACCTTAGGAGTGAAATTGCTGTTGTTATCCAATGACAGTATTTGATCATCTGAGGACCTGCCTGATCGTGTCCAAAGTGGCCGTCCCATCTCCTCTCTTGCCTTTTTCAATCCTGCCAGAAGAAGCTTGAAGCCAGGTGTCCTCTGCTGAGGTCCTCTGCCAGCCTCAGCAAATTAGTGAGGCTGTCAGCACCTTAGTGAGACCTCACTAAGTTCTTCTTCATCTTCTTCTTATTTTTTGGTACTGGGTATTGAACCCTGGGGCATTCCTGTTTCCAAATAAAACGTAAAACAGGGCTGGGGGAATTGTAGTTCAATCAATGGCCCTGGGTTCTATCCAAGCACTGCAAAAGAAAAAAATAAAATATAAAAGAGGAACCCTGGAGATTTGGCACGGGTGGTGGTGAGCAGTCAGCTCACCTCAGTGGGGGCCACAAAATGAAGCCCTGGGCAGGAACAGCCTGGTCCCCAGTGCCTCCATGGCCTCTGTGGCTCCAGCCCACCCCAGAAACTTCGGGGACAGTGTGGCTCTCAAATGCGGGGTTCAGATATCCAGCCCTCTCTGCATCACTGAACTGGCTCCAGATGGAGATTTAGGAAACACAGCTGGAGACTGTGGAAGGTGACAGTCAGACTCCCAAGAGAACAAGCCCGGGGTGCCTGCAGAGCCAGAGCTCACACCTCTAGGACAAACCTCCTTCCCTGCGCAACACCTGGGTCAATCCGAAGGGTGCTCACTCTTGTGCCTGGAACAGACCTGGGTCTAAGAGGGGCTGGGGATCCATCATTCAAGAGCTTTGAACTACTGATGTTGCAGGGGCTCGGTCCCAGACCAGCACTCCAGCAGCCTTGGTCTCCTGGCCGGCTGCCTTCCTCAGCCTGAGCAGAGACAGAGGCGCCTTGGAGCCGGATATGGCGAGGAATCTGTCACCAGGAAGAGAGGCTGTCACGGAGAGGCAGCTGCGGCGGGTGTGTGTCGGCACACCGGGACACACTCTCCCTGGAGTCAGAGCAGAAATAGAAGCCGCAGGCTGTGGCGCGTCTGGTGTCTGGCATCCTGTGGCCGCCTTTGGGTTTGAAGGTAGCCTCCAGACGCAGAGTGGGAACTGGTAAACCGAGGTACAAGCTCAGCTCGCGCCGCTTTCCCGCGTCCTCCGCCTCTGCAACGGGGACTTTGTAGCTTCTCTGGGAGCTTGTGTTTTACCCGCATCTGTTTCCTAAGGTGACTGTAACTGGGCAGCATGGGCAGCAGAACAAGTCCAAGGTCGAGGTGTGGCAGGGCCAGGAGGCTCTGGTGGGAACCCTTGCCATGCCCCTCTTCTGGCTCCCAGGTCTGCTTCCAGACCTTCCTTCTTGGCTGGGAGCTGATCACTCTACTCTGCCGCTGTCTCCACAGATTCCCCTGGATTTCTGTTTCTTAAGTTCCCCTCCTCCTCCTCCTCCTCCTCCTCCTCCTCCTCCTCCTCCTCCTCCTCCTTCTCCTCCTTCTTTTTCTTCTTCTTTGTTTTTTTGGTGCTGAGGATTGAACCTTGGGGCATTCTACCTTTGAGTTACACCCTCATCTTGGCTTTTAGTTTGAAACAGGATCTTGCTAAATTGCTGAGGGCCTCACTAAGTTGCTGGGGCTGGTCTTGAACCTGTAAACCTCCTATCTTAGCCTTACAGGCATATGCTACTATACCTGGCAATCTCTCCTTCTTAAAAGGACACCAGTTCTTGGATATAGGGCTCACTCCAAATCTGGGATGATCATCCGGAGACGCTTAATTTAATTATATTTGCAAAGAGCCTATATCCAAGTAAAGTCATGTTCTGAGCTGACAGGTGTGATTTGAGAGGGGGCATTATTAATCTATCACGCTGCCCCGAACCCAAACCGGCCTCATAGTTCGCTTGCGATGGCCAAGATGCGCAGAGGTGCAGTGGAGGTTGCAAAGGTCCTCTCGTGCTTGCTCAGCCCTGAGAATATCTGCAGATAAGCCTGGTTGTCCCAGGGAAGACAAGCCATGGTGACAGAACCTGTCTTTCCAGCTGGCCAGGAGGAGGCCATCCTAGACCAAGCACCTGCTTCCTCTCCAGCAGCAATATGAGTGAAACCAGCCGAATCCACTCAAAACCAGCAGCCCACAGAGTCAGGAAAGAACAGCTGGTTGCTTTCAGCCATCGAGTTTGGGGCTATTCGTTACGCAGCAATAGGTGACTCACTCACACGGCATGACTAACTGGGGAAAATCGGGGGAGAGGTTCTGGAGGATGCCTGGGTATAACAAAAACCAGCAGCTTGAAACCAGACCATCTGCTAGTGACCTGGCCATCTAGACATCCTCTGAGCATCTTCAGATATCTTGTCGACATCACCCTCAGAAACAGTAAAGCTATTAGCTGGGACCTGTAATCCCAGTACCTGGGAGACTGAGACAGGAAGATCACAGGTTCTAGGCCAGCCTCAGCAACTTAGTGAGATTTTATCTCAAAAATAATAAAAAAAGGACCAGGGTGGAGGTGTAACTCAGGGGTATGTAGCTCATCAGGAGGCATAGTTCATCTGGGTTGAATCTCTAGTACAGCTCCCCAGGTACACACAAAGAAACAGTGAAGCTATGAAATTCAGCAATGCATGTACACACCTATGACTTCTAGCATCCATCCCTATTCTGTTGATGTTGAGCCATGCACACAGTGGTGGTTAATAAAGGCACGGAGGTGGTGGTGGCAGGAACCAGGATCACAGCCACTGAGACTAGACAGTGAGCAATTCCCCATCGGCCCTGGGCTCACTGCCACTCGGTCTTCTGGAACATTCTCGGAGGCACATTCCTGGGAATCTTCTCTCCTGGTCACGTGGTTGCTGAGCCAGTGCCAGTTTGAAATCCCAGAGCTGGGACCTCCCACCTGGCCTCAGCCACCGATTAAGAGCCTGAGAGCCTGCCGTCAGCAGGAGCCTCAAAAATGCTGGCTGAAATTAATCACTCGCCTGGCAAAAGTATTTATTTTCTCCTTTATACCTGGAGAGAAATGGGCCGTGAACTGGAAATTTCCTGAGCAGTAGGCTGAACTTTTTTTGTCTGAATGGGAACAACTTTCTTTTAAAGTGCAACCGTTTGCTCGATTCAATTCTACCATTAAAGGACAATGGCCAATTTTCTGGGGACCTGGGATGTCGGCTTTGTCTAAAGAGTGAGCGTGCGGGGAATTTACTAACCTGGCTGTGATTGCCCACGAAAACAGGTGATTTAACAGGATTAAAATACTGAGTTCCAAAGCTCAGCAGCAAGGAGGCAGCTGGGGCCGCGCTCTGCCTTCCTAGAGCTTAATGAGAGGAGAGACGCAGGGGTCAAGGACGAGGACGTCACGGGGCCAGATAGGTGGGCAGGACACCAGTCAAGAGAGGATGCTTGCTTTTTAAAAGGTTCCAGCAAATGCAGATTCATTCCATCAGACCTTCACAGGTTCCATCCAACAAGTGCTGATTCAAGAGCCGGCTACGAGGTGGCCACAGAGGTGCACGTCTAGTCTCAGCTACTCAGACTCAGGCTGGAGGACCACTTGAGTCCGGGCGTTCGAGACTACATAGCAAGCTGTTGTCTCAAAAACAAAGTGGGCTCTGTTCAAGGCTCTCGGGTGGCATTAAACCAAAGCAGCTATCAAGCCCTGTGAGCTTCCCAGAGGAGGCGTTTTAGAGCGAATTCTTAAGCTAAGTTTTTGATGTTTCTGTCCATCCCTCACTACCACCCTCCTGAACGCCTTCACCTTCCTGATTTACCAAATGAAGGGGCAAACAGGGTATGGGGCTTAGATCAGGAAGCTGGTTCTTCCACACACTGACTAGGCTCCTTAGGAGGTTGTGCGGTCTTGGTTTTCTCATCTGTAAAATAGAAATCATTATGCCCAACCTGGGGGATCACCTTCAACATTAGATAAGTGTGCAGGTGAGGGTTCTGGCCCAATCGTGGCACACAGGACACACCCACACAGGTGTCCTCTTCCTTCTTGTCCTTTGCTGGAAGACTCCATCTCTAAAATTATGCCTGGGCCAGATGTGGTGGCACACACTTGTCATCCTGATACTGGGAGGCTACGACATGAGGATCATGGTTCGCGGCCAGCCTCAGCTACTTAGTGAGGCTCTTTGCAACTCAGTGAGACCTATTTCAAAATAAAGAATAAAAAAGAGGACTGGGGGTGTATTTTGGAGGTAGAATACCCCTGGGTCCGATCCCCAGTACTACAATAAATAAATAAATAAATAAATAAATAAATAAATAAATAAAATTCTGCCTGGGCCGGGCATGATGGTACACACTTGTAATCCCATTACTTGGGAGGCTGAGACAGGAGGATCACAGGTTCATGGCCAGCCTCAGCTTCTTAGTGAAGCCCTTTGCAACTTAGCAAGACCCTGTTTCAAAATAAAGAATAAAAAGTAGGGCTGGAGGTATAACTCGGAGGTAGAATACCCCTGGGTTCAATTCTCAGTAACACACACACACACACACACACACACACACACACACACACACACATTTTAATTAAATAAGATTCTGTGCAGGGGTTTGTCTCTTCCAGAAAGGTGTCCTTCTAACCAGGCATTACTGAGGGGGTTGGGGGGCTACATAGCTCCATGCGGCGGTGTGTATGAGTGAGGACTAGAGTCAGACTCTGAGACTCAAGTCTTAGCTCCCTGCCTCACCTGCGAGGTGCTGGCGAGATATCCACCTCCTTCAATCCTCAGCGTCTCTTTAGAAACATAGCACACGCTTCATAGGACTGTTAGTGCCAAACGAGGTCACCCGGGCCAACCCTGTCCTTGGGGCCAGCCCCAAGCGTGTGTTCCGAAAATGACCAGCTATTACCCATCACCCACAGGAACCGTGGCCAGGAATAAGGTTGACTTTTTTTTTTTTCTCGAGGATTGGAAGTTTATTAGGCAACGGCATGTGATTAAAACAAATAAACAAGCAAACAAACTTTGTCCTTGTTTGAAACAGAGAAAAAGAAACAATCCCCGCCCAAGCCGCCTCGGCAGAGGCTCTGTCTCCCCGGCACAGCCTCGCCTGCACCTTCCAAGCAGAAAGAGTTTCACATCCAGACTTAATTCCCTCAATTACTTCATCTGCTCACAGCTCCCTCGGTTCCCTCCGAAGCGCACAAAGCGTCTTTGAAGACAGACTGTACTGGGCGAGGGAACAGAGATGCTCAATTATCAATACAAACGGCAGGGAAGAAACACTCTTTTCCCATTTGGCTGGAGAACGCATTCTGTGACCTCTTCGCACCGCCGTCTTACCTCCTTCTGTTTAGCTTACTCTAATTTCAAAATGGCTTTTCATGCCCTGCATAAGCACGGGCTGGCAGAGGTGGGAGGGCTGAACGGGGCGGGGGGAGCCGGAAAGCGGGGGAAGCGAGAGCAGCCGAGCCGGTGTAACCCCCAACAATACCATTTCCACACCTCGGAGCGGGACTGGAGCGGGACCCCAAGCCTGACAGGGTTGGCGCGTGAGCGTCTCTGGGATAAGACAATCTGGGGGCATTGTTCAGTTGTTGAAATATTGGCATTTCAGTGGTTTATGGGCACAAAGGAATAGAATTCTTGAAATCAAAGCTGTTCTAAAAAATCCAGGGTGTACAGTAACTGCTGTAGGTCCAGGGAAAATCTAATCTTGGATTCTAAGCTTCTTGCAAAACAGAAAAGCAGAGGTAAATTACACAAGGCAGTGGGGGCCTGGGCAGCGTTGACCCCGCTGACCACCCGGCTTCCGGAGCAGGTGGGGATCTCACTATAAACTCAGTACTGATGCCAGGGGGCCCAGTGGTGCACACCTGCGAATCCTAGTACTTGGGAGGCTGAGACAGGAGGATAGCAGGTTAACTTAGGAAGACCCTGTCTCAATAATCATAATCATAGGACTGGGAAGCTGGGCATGGTAGTGCACACTGTAATCCTAGTACTTGGGAGGCCAAGGCAGGAGCATGGCCAGCTCAAGGCCAGTCTCAACAACGTAGTGGGATCCTGTTTCAAAATAAAAAAATAAAGCCGGGCGTGGTGGCGCACGCTTGTTATCCCAGCATTCAGGAGGCTGAGACTGGAGGATTGCGGTTCGCGGACAACCTCAGCTACTTAGTGAAAACTTCCGCAATTTAGTGAGACCCTGTTTCAAAATAAAGAATAAAAAATAGGGCAAGGGGTGTAGCTCGGAGGTCAAATGCCTCTCTGGTTTCCATCCCCAGACACCCCCCCACACACACACAAAAATAAATAAATAAATAAATAAATAAATAAATAAATAAATAAATAAAATAAAAAATAAGATAGGGTTGGGAGTGTGGTTTGAAGGTAGAAGGCCCCTGGGTTCAGTCCCTAGTACTGCCCCCCCACCCCCAAAGAAGAGAGAGAGGGCTGGAGTGTAGTTCAGCTATAAATGCCCCTCAGATCAATCCCTAGTACCATAAATAAACAAACTCTCTCTACCCCAAGCACGGATTACTTTTCACTGTTACTAAATAATTGCCATCCATCATTGTCAGACTATTTCAGTAATGAGAGCCCCCCCACCCCCTGCCTATCCTGAGCTGGTGGGAGCAGGGCCTGGGCCTGTCCCTCCCGGGGCGTGTCACCCCCTTAGCACAGGCTCGATGTGTTTGTTGGGCGAAGGAGCACAAGTTTTCTGGAGCAGGCTCTTTAACGTGGAAGGAAGCGGCCCAGAGCATTGGCACCAGGAAGCCCTGCTGTCCATCACTGCCCTCCCGAGGACTCCGATGACCCCCGTGGATGAGTGGGCACAGAGCACAGTCACTCACGCTTGGAACACCAAAGAATGTTCCACCTGGATCCTTCTTCTGGCTCCAGCAATGTAATCATGGCTACAGATTCTAGAATGTGGGAGCCAGGAGTTGGGGAGTCGGAGGCTAATGTGCTGTCCTCACCCAGACCTGGTACCATCCTGTGGGGCAGCAGGGGGCCAGGCGGGGCCGGGCCTCAGGCCCCTCCTTTTCCATGGTGGTTTTTCCTTTCCAGTTCCTGGATCGTTCTCTTCTGAAGTTCTGGTCTCCCCAGGATGGAGTTTCCAGCATGAGCCATCAGTCTCTGTCAAGACCGAGTCTCTAACCTGCCTATGTGGGGAGGGTGCAGCAGGCGGCTGGCGTGGCGTGGATCTTGGAAATGGGGTGGGGAGGAGAAAGAGAGAGAACAGAACGCATAGAATTAGAAAGGGAAGCAATTATATGGAAACCCGGCTATCAAAGCCTTTTAAGAAATCTGTAGCAATTTGTATTTCACAAACAGAATATATAGTAACTCATGTGCTCTTTTATTAACATGTTAGATAACAAGATCTAGCAGAGACTCTAATAACTTCCATAATTTCAAAGTGATGATGAGCATAAACAATATTTTGAGATATCTGCCACAACCCGTAATACGATAGGAAAATATCTGTGTTCTCCGTGGGTGCAGAAGTCCCCAGTGCCTCTCCTGTTTCTGTGGTTAGTTGTCTGTATTCATAGTAAAAGAAGGCGATACATTTTAGTGAAGCTTAATGAAAATAAAGACGCATTCCCCCCACACCCAAGTTCAGGGACCTCAGAATTCTCTGATGGGCCCCAGGATACAAGCCCACTTTAGGTTAGTATATCTTCTGTGCCTGTGTCTGTTTCTTAACTCTTTTTAGTCATGTTACAGAATCCCTTAACCTCAGAAGGCTACAGGAAATGTTTGGGGGCAAGACAAAACAATGCCATTCTTACTACTAGGAAAAATGAATGAATCCCCCACGCTACAAATTACCTGTTTGATTCAAAATTCTGCCAAACAGCTGAAGATAAAGGCACAGGCTGCTCAGACATCTGGTCTACCCACAAGCAGTATAGCTATCTGTCCCAAGTCCAGAGCCACAAACAGGGACAGGGGCGTGCCTCTGTATCTGTCTGCATCAGATAACCTCACTTGCTCCCTGAGATCCTGCCTTCCTGTGAACCCCCATATTCACATGGCAGGTGAGGGGGGCTAGTCATCTTTGGGACACTGTAACCAAAATATCTGATAAGACAACAGAGAGGAGGAAGGCTTTATTGGGTTCATGGTTTTAGAGAGTTTAGTCTGTGATCAGCTGACTCTGAGGCAGGAACATAATTATGTGGGAAGGGTGTGGCAGAAGAAAGCTGCTCTGCTCCTGGCAGTGGGAAGCTGAGAAAGCCGGGTGTGGTGGTATACACCTGTAAGCCCAGTGCTTGGGAGGCTGAGACAGGAGGATCACAGGTTCAAGGCCAGACTCAGTAAAAGAGAGAGAGAGAGAGAGAGAGAGAGAGAGAGAGAGAGAGAGAGAGAGAGAGAGAGAGAGAGAAAAGGAAGAAGAAGAACAAGAAGAAGAAGAAGAAGAAGAAGAAGAAGAAGAAGAAGAAGAAGAAGAAGAAGAAGAAGAAGGAAGAGGAGGAGGAGGAGAAGAGGAAGAGGAGAAGAGGGGGAGAAAGAAGAAAGAAGAGGAGTGGAGAGGAGAGGAGAGGGGAGGGGAGGGGAGAAGAGGAGAGGGAAGGGGAGGAGAGGAGAGGAGAGGAGAGGAGAGGAGAGGAGAGGAGAGGAGAGGAGAAGAGAGGGGAGGGGAGGAGAGGTGAGGAGAGGAGATAAAGGAAGAGTTCTGGGATAAGATAAACACTTCCGGAGCACAATTCCAGTGATGTGCTTCCTCCGGCTGGGTTCCACCTTCCAGTAGTTCATTGAACAACCACTAGATTAATCTACTGAGGAGATGAGATTCCTCACAGTCTAGTTCTCTGACCTCTGCACCTTGCTGCACTGAGGACTTTGCTTTTCTTACACAAACTTCTGTGGGCCTTTCCAGATCCAGATCCTGATGGGGGCCATGTTAGTGCACCCTTACATGTTCTTAATGCCGTGCCTGTGGCACAGCAAGTCACTGAAGCTCAGTGCCAGTCAAGACCCGAGTCTTCTTACTCCAGCTCCGTCACATTCCACACAGGCGCGCCTGGGTCTCCAAACATCAGGAGACTGGCTGGGGTCAGACAGCGGCCGTGGTAGGTACGAACTCCAAGCCGGGTCTCGGCATCCCTTCTGGATCTCTTCTTACTCCACCTTCGAGAAGCTGGCAAGGTCCCAGAGGATGGGAAGCCTCTGCTCTGCGCTGGCCTTCTCTACACCTCCGTCACTTGCATGGTCTGACTGACTCCTGACATCCCGGGGGCCCCTCTGGTGCAGGGAAGTCTACTGCAGGTTCTGGCTGCAGCCACCGTGGAAGGAGGGTGGCTTCTCATTCCCAAGCACCTGAACCATTCCTCTTTAGGGAGGTGTGCAGTGGAAGCGCCCTAACACAGTAACGCCCTCATACCTCTCAACCCCAACCCTCTGATCTTGGCTGCCAGCCCTGTTTATCTCCCTGTCTTATAAATCCAGACCTCTAGCCCATTCTGCTCCATGCGAGGGAGATGGAGTCAGGCCACCAGGACGGTAGGGGAGACCGGCAGGGG